>NW_011364586.1:364794-385697 GCF_000735185.1 Notothenia coriiceps
TCCCTTCACCAAACGCTTGTCCAGAGACAGCACACATGAATGTTAAAATCCCCCGACAAAGGAGGACACGAATCATAGCTGAGGCATAATCAGCAGCAGATCAGAGAAGTCCATTTAAGAAGTCCCTTATTGTAATTTGGAGAAAGGGTCGGTAATGACGGCGGCACAGCACACAGGATTCGGAGCGATCCACCTCAAAATAAAGTGCCTCCGGAAACTGAAAAGGAGGACAAGACGGCGCCGCTGCTACATATAAAGACAAAATTTATAGACGTCGGCCGTCTCTCTCCAGCCGGCCCCGACGTCCGCGGGGAGTTAAAAAAAGAAAGCAGCCGCCCCGGAATAAAACGGTAAAAGTTCGACCAAGGCGGCGGGACACTCACCGGACACCGATCGCAGGTCTCTGTCCAACGACAAGAGAAAAATCAAGCTAGCGCGGAGAGTTGAAGAAATCCTTTCAGGATATACAAACGTCTTGTTCGCCCAGTGATCTGGCGTTTACGCAGGCCGACCCTGGCGGGCCGCCGGGGGCTGCGGTTCAGCGGATCTGCGAGACCGTGGCAGCGTCTTCAGAAGATCGTGGTTTACCCCGCGCTGGAAAAGCCGAGGAGGGCCGGGGCGGCGGGGCTGGAATCCCACAAACGATCCGATGACAGGTACAATGCAGGCATCGATGGGGTCCAGGAAACACTGGGTCACAACGAAAGGATGGATTAATCCAAGTCCTGTCCGGGAAATGGACGAAGATCCTGCCAGCCAGGTTTTAAGCTTCACCAGCCGACCTCCGCGTTTGCCTCGACGACGGAGACGCTTCCGCCGAGGAGGCAGGGCCAAGGCCCGGCACAGGTGAGTCGGGATCCCCGCCAGTAGCGGGGGCACAGTTTTCTGCCCACCATGCTCAAACGCATCCAAAAACCTGACATTATGTCGAAGATCTAAAAGATATTGACGATCATACACCAGCAGAGACTCGATCTGTGTAGCGACAAGGGTTAAGAACATCGAAAACACAAACAACTGTAGGAGTAGCAGGCGGCCAGGTACACACACCGGCGCCATCTTGAACCGGGCCTGTGCACAGAATTACAACAACAATGCTGACATGTGCACTCAACAGTAGGAGGAGTATGGAGTGCATGATACTCTCCTGTATTTAAACTGACAAACTGTTTTCGTAGCAGAGAAATTTACTTTCCTCAGGGCTCTTCTCTCGGCCAACAAACAAAGCTGACAAAATTGCAAAAGGTCACCACGCATGAGAGCAAAGAAATATGCTTCTAATAAGCACCGAATAATTACCAATTGTGTTGGTCACTCTGGCTCTTCCCAACACCCACATACCTGTCTGTGTTTATTTAACAACAATGCTTTGCTTCCATTCACGCAGCCTCTAACACAGTACATCATATCAACAAAAACTCAACAAATCAAGACTAAGGGCGTGAAAACCTTGTGAAGACTTACAGAAAACGTTTGACCTCTGTCATTGCCAACAAAGGGTATATAACAAAGTATAGAGATGATCTTGTTATTGACAAAATACTTATTTTCCACCATAATTTGCAAATAAAGTCTTTAAAAATCAGACAATGTGATTTTCTGGATTTTTTTTTCTCATTTTGTCTCTCATAGTTGAGGTATACCTAGGATGAAAATTACAGGCCTCTCATCTTTTTAAGTGGGAGAACTTGCACAATTGGTGGCTGACTAAATACTTTTTTGCCCCACTGTATGAACCAAGTACTTATAAGCATCAGTTTAAAAAAATGTTATGGAAAAAATGACAACAGCCTCATACAATGTTACGGCTGACATTTGAAATACTAAATATTAGATGTTGGCACTTTCTTCTTACAATATGCCTTATTTATTTGTATGTGATTTATTTCCGATTTGAAATGCCTCACTGCATTCCTTCAAAGTGCTGTATTAATAAAGTTATTACTGCATGTATTTTTATATTAATATAGGAGCTTGTTTTCGCCCTTGAGGAATTCTGCACTTCAAAAGGAAGCAGACAACTAACAGAAACGCTACAAGTGACGGCTGATTTTCTCTGACATGTTTTCATCCCTCTCCAGTCTGGTGCTGCTAATCGGACCTGATCTGGAGGGAGTCGCCATCATGTTTGTTCCTGGGCTGTGAAGGATTCTGAGCAGAAGTCCTGGCGTCTGAAAGTGACAACAGTTGTGAGGGAGTGAGATAAACAGCAGAGAGGGGAAGTGAGAAGTGAGGCTGGAAAAACAAAACAACAGTCTTGCTTTTGGGGAATTTCTGAATGACAGGTTTTCTATTTAGAGAGGAGAACACGCAAAGTGAGTCGGGTTAAAAACAAGGTGTCTCACTTTAAATAAGACACCGTTAGAAAATCTATTTTTACAGCAAGGGAAGCCAATACTGCCATTGGCAAGCTGGAAAATCAAGAGTATTTATACTCCACTTCAACTGTAGCTGTAAAGGCTTTTGTGGCTTGTTGAGCAATTTGTGTTGATAAATATACTCTTTGAACTAGAAATCAAGAACAATTTATTCAACCTTACTATTTAGTGTTGTAAGAATTTTAAAAGGATGCATAGCAGCACAAACCAACCTGTGGCTTCAAACCTGCCACAGCTGCTAAAAAGTACTTATTATAAATCAGTGGTCGGTGGTCTGACCATTCCTTTCTATTGTCTCTAATCACACACACCCGGGGGGGTTTACAACAAAGGAGGGCGGGGGGTCTGCCCTCCTTTGGGGTCGATGCCAGATTAGCGCAATCAATGCAGATCCTGATTCTTTGATAGTAATGCGCCAGCAGAGCAGGGCTCCTCATGTCCCGCCTAATATCAAATCAATTAACACACGCCTGAATCCGTCGTGCTGCAGTGAAATGAAACCGTAATCAAACGTGAGGCCTCTAGCCGCTGCAAATCACTCTGTTCAATCTTTGCACTACTCATGAGAGAAAATATTGTAAGAAACAATCTAATGTATAATAAATGAGGTTGTCTTAGTAGGGTTATAAATAATACTGGTACACGGAGGAGTGTGAAGTGAAGCTTAGGAGCCTTGGGAAAATACAGCAAAGGTCTTCAGTCTTTTTTATTGTGGGCAATTGGTTGTGGTTTTGCCCACATCAATAGAAGACCATTTATCTGTGAGCCGCGCTGTTTTGTTACTTTGCTTCTTGCCACTACTGTCCATCTGACGCAGCTACTTTCCAGAGAGATGCAAGTCACAGATGGTTGGAAATAATTAAAATTACTTTTAATGTTGTCATTGGTTTCTTTTTATCAATGAATAATTTCTTTTGATTTAAGCTATGAAAATAAAATATGGAAGAAATGTAAACTGAGGGGAAATGGGTGCTATTTATTCAGCTTCTTGTGCTCAATGCGCCAAATACTTCAAAAATCAACAAAAAATGTCTTAATCCAAAAACTATAACCTTCAGATAACACAGACCATAACCAATCAAGATAAATAAATAGCTCTACAAGTACGAGGATACATTTGTATTTTGTATATTCTCCTAATGTTGTTATCCCTAAACTCACACTAAACCAAGTCCAGGAATTTCAGTAACAACTCAGAATGATAGCTCCACTACCTTTTGCTTAACATGCACAGAGTTCATAATTAATACCAATCAACAACATCATGCTGCCCACTTTAGGAATCGTAGAGGCAGGTTTGCTACAGAGCTGCAGTCGATAAGCGTTAGGGGTCGACCGATTATCGAGGCCGCTATTCCGCATTTTACAGATTATCGGTATCGGCCTTTTTTAAAATCAAATTGCCGATGTCCCGCCCACAGCGCTATCTGATAGGCTATTACTGAAGTGTCAATCAACACTGAAGATTTTCCGGGCTGCAGCCAGCCAGAGAGCCAGGAACTTCTCAGATTAATACAGGCAGGTACGAAGAACACAGACAGAGGCAAGCAGCAGCAGTGAGCGGTGTTTCGAAGGTAAATCAGTTGAAAGCCGAAGTTCAATAAACATCCCAATCCCCTATGTTGAAGTTGCAAAAACACCACAATCCAATTCCAATTCTACCAGTTTCCCAGTTACAAACGGACCGGGGGGGGCGGGTAGCGTCTCGCAGCGGAGAAACTGTGGCTGGGACGACTGGGACTGGGACGGCTGCTAGTGGAGCCTCGCAGCAACTCTGCATTCTGCATCACAATCTGGTGCTGCTGAATTGGGACTACTAAATAAGTGAGACTCAAATATCAGAAGTTCAGAGCAAGTTTTAGTAGTTTTTATTTTATTTTTTACTTCATTTACTTTACTCAGGGTCACAGAGAAGAAACCAGTTTTAAGATGTTGAAAAGTTCACTAAACATAAAAAGGCATTTCAAAGAACTTGTGTTATTCTACATTTTGACACCAAGATTTTCAGATTTTACTTCAAATGTATATCGGTTCCAAATATTGGTTATCGGTCTCCTTGATTACTAATAATCGGTATCGGCCTTGAAAAAGCCATATCGGTCGATCCTTAATAAGCGTTAATTCATAAAAGCTGCACACTTGTCACACACTCTGAATCTCACCAACACCGACCTCCATGATAAACTGTAGCCTCCTCTTTGTGGAGGTTATCATGGACTGACCCACAGAGCGATCTAAAGAGGGGCTGATCGCGGCTAAAAATGTCACAGCCATCCTCTCTGACCCGTCTTCCTGTTTGACGGCTTCACACCGCAGCCATCTGATCAGTCTCAAACACTGAGTTAGAAACCTACTAACAGCTTTTACACTGTTTTTCTCAGCCAAATATTATGGAACAACAGTTTTGAGTTTAAATCCTAATGGAATAATATGTATATTCATTGTCCTTACACCTGAAGTGTTGCTTCGAAAAAGCCTTTAGATTTTCCAACTCTGCATGTGTGTAGTTTTCCTCCCCATTACCTAATAGGAAAGTTAGGAAAAAGTTTTGAATAGAGCACAAAGGCATATTTCTTTTCTGATCGCATGTTGAG
Organism: Notothenia coriiceps; assembly: GCF_000735185.1. NCBI lineage: Eukaryota > Metazoa > Chordata > Actinopteri > Perciformes > Nototheniidae > Notothenia > Notothenia coriiceps. The sequence continues at coordinate 369,767 of NW_011364586.1, forward strand.
TGACAGACTCTTCCTGCAGAAAAACGAAATGTCTCTTTGATCGAACATCTGGGTTTTGACATCTGTCACAAAGGTTACCGTCACTAGTCTCTACACACTCTTCAATCTGGACCTGAACAATCACTTCAGTTTGAGTTTTGCTCGTCAAAATGTAACTTCTGTCATTCTCCTCAACCTCTGTCTGAACTATCTGATAAAAACTGCGACTTCCACCCTGCTCGCTCCTGGACTGAGAGAAGCTTTCTAGGACAGCCGACATCTTGGAGTATTTCTGCTGACTGCATCTTCGCGTATGTTGAACATTATTTCCAACCTGCTGATTCTGAATAATTGTCCTACTTAGATGCCAATATCCCCGGGAACATTTAACAGCTAATTTACATCCTCTCAATAAGAGACTGATACATTCCTGTGCCCCTGATTTATTTGAGTGCAAAGCAAATTTAACCGCCTCCCTGTTGGACAACAAACTAATGGCACAAGCTTCTGAAATGTGTGAGGTCATATTTTGCTCTCTAATAGTACAGTACGGGCCCTCAGTGCCTTTCAGCGGCCCATTCTCCAACATCTTACGACAAAATCAATTCGTCATGTCTGTGGGAGAGGCCAACCTGTGGCTGGAGGGATCAGAAACACAGTTTGTGTCCCCTTAATAAAGTGTTAATATCTCCGTACTCCCCAATGTGTCATCAACTGTGACTGATCAAATCATAATCCTGCTGATGATGCCTTTTCTTCAGGGGACCTTCAACACAATTAATGCAATAAATGAGTACACACTTGTTCACGTTTGATTGTGATTTTGAAGGTATTTTGCTGTCATTTGTACATTTTCTTTATCTTTATTTTTAGCTTGCATAAATACAAATGCGCTATAAAAGTGCATTTATTCTGCATTAGTTCTGGTCTGTACTTTGGAACACAAATCAAAAGCGTTCACTCTTCTCAAGCAATATTATGAAATGGTTAATGTTAGCATGGCATCTGTTCATGTTTTTTAAAGAAAAAGGGCTAAATATGTTCTGCAAAGGCAAAGATATCCTGACCTTTAGTTCATAATATAAAGGTCAGGCCCCAAACACTTCCCATAATGCAACAGCTTTTCATTACAGGCTTGCTGTCTAGTGGATTCTCATGTCCTTCCATATCTGCCATCTGTTAGAAATGGTCTTAATCTGTAAATCGTGCAGAGTTCCCCCCTGAAGTTCTGGTCTAGAAATGGTACTTAGTGTGTACAGTATGCATTGTGTACCTCAAACTCCTCAGCGATCTTGGGTCCGTCCAGGAACAGCCGGGTGCTGAGACAGTCCACTGGACCAAAGTTAGCTGGGGAATAGAAACAGAGACAAACTTAACATCAGCGGCAAAGAAGACAAAGACCCAAACTGAAAATCTTTATTGGTTAACGACGTCTCAAACTCCATGTCTGTTCTTTTACACTGTACACGATAGTGACATTAGCTCACAGGAAATCACTGAATTCCCAAGGGTTTAGTTTCTTATAATTATTATTATATTTTGAAACGGTATTAGAAAAGACTTTAGAGGTTAAGATTTGTTTCAAGGCTATGTTCAGACTGAAGCCGAGCAGTTCAGGAACGTCTGCACGATTAAAGCGTCTCATTAAAAGGTAACATGACGCTGACATTTCCTGACTCCTTGAAGCAACAATTAAGCTGGTTTTAATCCAGGTAGCTGAATGGAACTGTTACGGCTTTAAACAACTCCCAGTAAAGTTTGAAATTCCACTCCTGAAGAAGGATTTCTATTAAACTTTCAACATCACAGGCTTCTCTGCCTCCTGCTGCTGCTGCTGGCTGCGTGTACTTCACACCTGCTTAAAAATGCTGTTACTGGTTATGCTGATTTCCCCCCCCCCAGCACCACTTCTTGCTGTTCTGGTTTCTTATGAGCATTATTCAAATGCACCATCTGAGACAGGTGTTGTTACGGCTTTGGGGCTCAACTGCACTCTCGCCTGAATCTGAAGCATCTGATTGTTCTCCTGAAAATAAAACTACAAATAAAACATTTTCTACCTGATGGCTAACCTTGGATGTTCCTTAATACCGGTTGGCTGCTTATTCCAAGCCTCAGGAAGTACCTCAGAGTACAGGTTAGAATGAGCAGGGAGACCCAGACCAAAAGCCATGAACCCAATCTGGTTTATAATTACAGATCTAATTTGATTAAATGAGCAATAACTAAAAGATTAAACATGAACTTGAAGATAATGGCTATGATAACTATCAAGTCTGCCCACTCACCTGTAAATTCCTTAAACTCCTGGAACACTTTGGGGTACATGGCTGCTGACATCACATCTTCGGGGGTGATCTCATCGTTGTGTGCCGCCCGCAGACCCTCCTCCAGCGACTTGAAGTCCAAGGGGGGCAGAGAGGCGCCGGGGCGACCCTCAATGCGAGGGAGATTCTTCAGCACCTGGGATAGAAGAGAAGAGAGAACAGGGGAGCAGAAGATTAGTTTCTCTGCATGGAATAATCTACAGACTGACTTTAAACTTCAAAGCTTGCTTGAATTTATATATTTTAAGCCGAAATAGATATGGATGTTCTTTAGATTTTTTCTCTCCCACAGTTGCGTCGTTGTTTTCTGAACCACCTGCCTTGAGAAGTGCGAAGACAACAATGCTTGATGATGCAGGTTGAACAGAAAGAGAGAACGCTATCGTTACGCGAAACACAAGCTGTGTCTGGAGTATAAATCAATGACAGGACATGGCTCACGAAAACATTAACAAACACTGGCTTGTTGCAGCAAATCAATAAAAGTTCTGTCCATAAACTTGATCCATGTCTCAAACAATGCCATGTGACCTTGATTTTGAGGGAATTGAAACTCTATATTGTTGCTGTTCTCAGCTAGGTGTCCTTTGTAAAATGGTTCCTTAATCTGAATGGGACTAACCGGGTGAAATAAAGGCTAAGAGTTGCGTTTGAGGGGGCTTCAGGAAGGGGAAACAAACATCATGTGACGTTTTTATTCCAAGTCTTGCAGAATGCTTTCTCAGTTGTCGTATCCCCACAGCACTTGAAAGCATGTGGGATGTATAAAACCTTGCATTGTACTTCACCACTGGATAAAAGCTGCTGACAGGGTGAGAGGGGGAAGATGGAGATGCATGCAGAAGTGCTACAAGATGGAGAAAGGGAGGGAGAGAAAAACTTGAAGCAGAGGGAAAAAGAAACTAAATGCTAGTTATTTGTTTTCACATTTGCATATAGGTGAAACCACTGTTGTGTTAAGATCTGCAGTGAACCACTTTAGTTCCCTCCATCTCATATTTTTCTCTCCAGTAAAGTGCCAAAAGCAAATCAAAGAAGACTGCAGTGTTGCTGCATATCACCAGCCATCATCCTGGTTCCCTCTTAGAAACAGAGGAGAATGAAAGAAAAGTGGAGGCTGCTACAAAACTAATGATGGGATGCTTTATCTGCCCACACAGTTGATGGTCTGACACGACTTGAATAGAAAATCAATCTGAGGCTACTTATAACGTCGGCTGAAGAGATTATGTCAAGACACAGACATTTGGCCCAAAGGCTTCTGTTTTGTTTTTAACATATTTTTTAGCTTTTGATGACACAGGGGAGGGGAGTATCCATTGAGTTACTTCAGCAACTATTTCTTGGAAATATTCACAACAGAATAAAAAGCAAATAGCACAGCTTCCTTAGCGACGACCTCACAGTATGGTTGTCTGTGTCTATTTATTCTAGCTTCATTCCAGGGTTTACAATAATGGTCACCTAAACTACCAATGCAAACATTGCATTGGGCCCTTTTGTCTTGGAGATTTTCTGCGAATACACCACACACACATGCGCCCACCAACACCCCTTACACCTGACACATACCACAGAGAGTAGAACATGATCGCCACTACACACATTTGCAAACATCACATCGGATGTATGCAGAGCATGTGAGCACACCAGGAGACTAACGGTCGTGAATTTGGATTGCTGCATCGCTTAAAGTGCAAATGAGTGAAACCACCATGCAGATTCCAAGTGCTGTTGCTTGGCATGGTAGCTTTAGGTACCATTATTTAAAACCTGAATGAAAGCTAAGAATTAAATACGACACACACCATACTGTAAGAGGTCCAGTCGCTAAGAAGCTGTGCTATTTGTCTTTTATTCCTGTGTGAATAATTTCCAAGAAATATTTGCTGAAGTAACTCAATGGACTACTCCTCCCCTGTGTCATCAAAAGCTAAAAAATATGTTAAAAACAAAACAGAAGCCTTTGGGCCAAATGTCTGTGTCTTGACATAATCTCTTCAGCCGACGTTATAAGTAGCCTCAGATTGATTTTCTATTCAAGTCGTGTCAGACCATCAACTGTGTGGGCAGATAAAGCATCCCATCATTAGTTTTGTAGCAGCCTCCACTTTTCTTTCATTCTCCTCTGTTTCTAAGAGGGAACCAGGATGATGGCTGGTGATATGCAGCAACACTGCAGTCTTCTTTGATTTGCTTTTGGCACTTTACTGGAGAGAAAAATATGAGATGGAGGGAACTAAAGTGGTTCACTGCAGATCTTAACACAACAGTGGTTTCACCTATATGCAAATGTGAAAACAAATAACTAGCATTTAGTTTCTTTTTCCCTCTGCTTCAAGTTTTTCTCTCCCTCCCTTTCTCCATCTTGTAGCACTTCTGCATGCATCTCCATCTTCCCCCTCTCACCCTGTCAGCAGCTTTTATCCAGTGGTGAAGTACAATGCAAGGTTTTATACATCCCACATGCTTTCAAGTGCTGTGGGGATACGACAACTGAGAAAGCATTCTGCAAGACTTGGAATAAAAACGTCACATGATGTTTGTTTCCCCTTCCTGAAGCCCCCTCAAACGCAACTCTTAGCCTTTATTTCACCCGGTTAGTCCCATTCAGATTAAGGAACCATTTTACAAAGGACACCTAGCTGAGAACAGCAACAATATAGAGTTTCAATTCCCTCAAAATCAAGGTCACATGGCATTGTTTGAGACATGGATCAAGTTTATGGACAGAACTTTTATTGATTTGCTGCAACAAGCCAGTGTTTGTTAATGTTTTCGTGAGCCATGTCCTGTCATTGATTTATACTCCAGACACAGCTTGTGTTTCGCGTAACGATAGCGTTCTCTCTTTCTGTTCAACCTGCATCATCAAGCATTGTTGTCTTCGCACTTCTCAAGGCCTGCCTTGAGAAGTGCGAAGACAACAATGCTTGATGATGCAGGTTGAACAGAAAGAGAGAACGCTATCGTTACGCGAAACACAAGCTGTGTCTGGAGTATAAANCTTTAGCTCAACCGCAGGGAGGAGAGATCAACAGAGCTGCCTGCACTGAGTGTGTGTGTGTGAGGAAGTCCGTGGATTGGTCAATTTGGACCAATCAGCGGGGGCTTAACGTAACGGCTCCGCGGACGTAACGTAACGGCTCCACGGATTGGTCCATTTGGTTCCGGGTAACGCATGACATCATGCGGTACCCGGAAGAATCAATGGACAATGACGTATCTCCAACGAGGCGTTTTGGGGAGGTATTTTCTGTGTTAGAGTTTTACTCGCTACAGGGTGTACTTTGAGGGTTTTGACTCTGCACACCGTTTACATGCATAAAAACCTTCATAACACACAAGGGGACGGGTAATAACCGGAAAAGCATGACATGGGACCTTTAAAAGGATTACACAACGGAAAACAGGATTGTATTTATTTAGGCAATGCTCCTTGTATTTCTTCCTGTAATTACCTGTAAAGTAAGTTGTGAGCACCTAATTTCCAAACAGACAACATGATCTTAACTTAATGTGTGTGATGCAGACAGTAGTTGTAGAGCAGCGCACATCCTGCTGTTGTTAGTCTCTCAGGGCAAATTTCAAGAGAATGGCTTTCTTTTCTAGGCTGATTGTTTAATATAACTGTAGAAACAAGCACACAGAGAGGAAACTGTCGTAGAAGATGAGGCTAATTCTGTAATAGTCCATGAAGCAGCACAGCGACAGGGCCATTACGGCATGCTGTGTTCAGAGTGCGATGCGTGACTTGTGTTCTGAAAGTGAACTCTCTCTGTGGACATATTTGAGGCTGACTGCAACAGGTCCACGTCCGCTCTCATATCGTTCAGGGCAGTGTAGGAAGCATCAGGGACAGAAAGTCTCCCATCAGTCAGACACAGTCCACGTTAGTGACAGAATATCAATGTGTGAGCTTACAGTTCCCTGAAAAAAGAGCGAGAGAAGGACAAGGTCGTTACTCAAGAGCGAGAGGATTTCAAGTGTCAGTTTATTCCAGGCATTTTAATTTGCCTCACTTGAGACTGAGATTGGGATGCAGGATGTCTCCCACAAACTCACTCTCACACATGTGTGCATACTTATAGTGCATCCTGATGGGGCCCTGGTCCCTGCATTATGCATACACATGCGGAGAAACTTCCAAATACTTTTCTACCTGTCACCTTGTGCTCGTCTGCTCTATTCATCTCTGCCTCTCTTTATGCGCCTCATCTACTTTTGACTTTCTCTCTCCTTTTATAATCAGACACAGTACTTTCTTGAATACTTCCAAACCTCGCTGACACCTCTCTGTTTACTGCTTTCCCTCTCTTTCTCCCATCTCTGTTACAAAGCAGTCTCTCATGTCTTTTCTCATCACCCTCCATTCTTCCACATTGTCTCTTCATCCTCCTCCTCTTCCCGCCCTCTCACTCAGAGACAAAGTAATTAAGAGCATTTTACATCCATATTTCACTAAGTCACAATTTGCTCTCCCCCTCACTGTCTCTCACAGTGTCTCTTCGTCAAAGCACGAGCAGCGCTTCTCTGGTTAATTCATTTGTCTCTCAGCTGTCACTTTATTTATTCATTCAGCCACAGTGTTTGTGTGTGTGTGAGCGGATTTAGAAGCCATGCATATTCACAAACACTCACGCTGTTGAATGATGACACACATTAAAGTGGCCCTTGTGTTTGCTTGACACAGCGTTTACTGCCTCTCCTCATGAATCATGCATGGCTTTAATTGATGAGGAATTCTTAGCTGCCACAACAATGCAGCCGTCAAAGATGTAGCGGTCATCAAACACACAGAAGACTGTATTCAAAGCAGAGATATTAGTGTGTGTATGCTCTCAACCACACAGACAAGGTTAGCCAACGTGTTGACCTTCTTCCTCACCTCCCTCCTCTTCCTTTCTTCATCCGTCTGCGTTCAATTTCCCCCTCTTTTGTCCCCGAGTCTTCTCATGCTCATCCGTCTTCATCTCTGCGTCTTGGTTAGCTCTCATTGTCCCATCAACCACAAACTGTGTGTGTGTGGCTATCTCCCCACAACTGTGTGTATCTGAACACAACTGTGTGTGTCTCTGTTTGTCGGCTGCATTAGTGAGCTTGTGCTGCTAATGAGTTGTATATTGATAACACTTTGTCACTGCCGAGCAGCCGTTTAAATGACGGATATATGTGCGTGTGCATGTCTATGGTATACACATAGCACAATGTTGTAGTGATTGATGATTTTGGGAGCGTAACCAGCAGTCCAGAAAAAACAAAGCTGTATTTACCTCCGGTGTGATTTAGAAAGCGTCAGAATCCATTTGCAGCTGCTTTAAAGGATGCAGGGTAAAATAAACATTTTAATCCCCGGAGGCAAGATAGGTCGTCGCGAAAGCAAAAATCAGCTAGATAAAAGACATTATTGTTATTCTCGCTTCATCACGGCCAATTTTCCTGAATAATGCTCCTCCACGACAAAGTGGGTCGATTCAGCTTAACTTAATATGCTTTGATAGAACTTTCCAGCTCATACAGGTGTGGTGTTTTACTGCTTAGACTTTTACTCAGGAACTGAAGAAGAATTACTTAGACCCTTTTAATTTCGGATAAGTAGAACAATCTAGGCTAACGAGCTGGACAGCTATAAGCGGTTGACCAATCTCAACAGCAGTGGCGAACCTTGTCTATCACAACTGGACCTTCGACACACACACACACACCCCCTGGAAAGAGGTTTTGCAGCACAGGCAGTATGAGAAAATGAAGGACCCTTTTGAACATTAAAGCATGAAAACATGTCACAGTAGAAGCACACAATACTAATATAAACTTGAAAATGTACATAATATTTCCTCTTTAGGTACAAGCAAACAGCCAAATTCACTTAATGTATTAAAAGAATAATGCCCGTTGTGAATATCACACTCAAAGATTGTGTGGTAAGGGGAGCAGTATGTAATAGTTTAAGTTGCTATTTTAAAGTAGAGAACAAGGTGCTGTATCGTAGAGGCGGCCTGACCTGACCTTTTAACATGCCGTCACTTCCACTTGTAATCAAGGCTGTAATTTCAAATGGAAGCGTAAATGAACGCTCCAAAGTGTTCTCAAACAGAGAAGGAAATGGAGCTATTACTGAGCGGCTTGGCAGGCAGCGGATTTTGAGGAGAACCAACATGCACATTAGCCTCACATTAATTCCTCAGTGGCTCCAATTTTCCACAAGGATCACAGTGGAATCAAACAAACACTTTCTGGAGTAAGTGCTCGCTTCATCATGACAATTCACCCTGTTGTAAGAAAGCTTAGTTTGTCTCTTTAGCATGGAGGACGCTCACTGCAAAGACATTTCTGTCATGGCATTCAAACAGATTTTCCCATTTAAGGTAATCAGCTTTAGAGAGAACACCTTACCTGGCTGCAGCAGAATGTCATGAATACTAGCAACAGATGGTTCTTTTATGGATAACAAAATATCACAGGGATTTAATGAGCAGCAAAGGCAGGATGTAAACGAGCGCTAATGGATTAATAGTTCTGCTAAACCAACACTGTAGCTAAGGACCGTTCAAGCTTTTCTGGCTTGTAACCTTTGTTTGAGTCCCACATTTTTACTGACATAATACCATTTTGAACAGTTGTCAAAAAAAGTGATTGTTTGGAAGATTGTAGAAATGACTCTGCTGCCATTTTGGTATCACCTTTTTGAAACTATGGACTCTTTATTGTAGTGCACAAAAGTTAGCAAACTGGACTGGTTTTCCCCGGTGCAAGTGAAAATGAATCTTGACACACTGTCAAAACTGTGAAACGTTTCACATCATGTTTATATCTTTATCAAAACCAACAGCATAAACCCAAGACAATTGTACTTCGGCAAAATAAGAAGTACAGCATATGAGTATTATCCCCATAAATATATCACTATATTTGAAGGTTTTTATTTTTATTCGGTAAACACAAAAACATTATCACAATGCATTTGTAGTTTGCATGTAGTTGCCCCTTGCTTGCTTGTAGTCTTTGGACAAATTGCATCTCAGTTTAAAAGGACAGTAGTTCAAAGAAAGTGTGCATGGCGGCCATTGATTTGATGTCATTCTGTGCTGCAGGCATCGCTCTGGAGAAGGTGTTTGACTACAGCGAGTATTGGGAAGTAACGAGAGGCCTGTATGCTCCATTCGACTGCACGGCCACCATGAAGTCTGGAAACGCTGACGTGTACGAGAACGAGATCCCCGGAGGACAGTACACCAACCTGCACTTCCAGGTACACCCAGCTATTCTGGTCCTTTTTATTCTGTTTTGTGTAAGTGATTGATTTTGAAGCTAAACAATCTCCAAGCTGGATTCCACAAAGCCACATGTTTAGCTCTTTCATGGATGGATGGATGTTAACACGGATTAGTGCAGTATGACATTACATTTTGGTTCATTGTTGTCGGGTGCAACTTCCCCTTAATGCTTATTTGACTGTCTTATTTCAGAAAGCACTCTTAAAACAATATTGAAGAGAAACATAAACGTATTTTCTCCTACATTCGATAAAAATATGCATTGTTTTGTTTGGTTCAAAGGTACTCTACACGCAATAACTGAAAGCAAGGAGGTGCATTCATCAGTGGCACTGTTTTTAGAAACTCCCACAAATGTTGCTCGAACAACTAATTTAGTTTAAGGTACATGAAGTACAACCAGGCTGTCTCCTCTGTGCTCACTCACAGTCTGAGATGTCTCACAGTGACTGAATCGAAAGCTCTGTGCAGCTGCTTGAATAAAACTGTGTGTGCTCATCCTCTACACTAGTGTGACTCATTTAAATCAATATTATTGAACAAATACACCATGTACCAAATTACAGTTTACAGGGGCTTACCGCACCGGCCCATCTGGCCTTTGCTACACGAGCGTCCTCTCCATCCATTTAAAAGGTGTAGGTGTCACTTCACAAATTACAGCTTTGAATCAATGACTGAATGAGCCTTGATATCTTTCCTCTAACGTAGCATTACAAATATTATTTTTCTCCACTCATTCCTTCTGTTATTCACTGTGGCTCTTTGCAGGCTCACAGCATGGGACTGGGAAATAAGTTCAAGGAGGTGAAGAAGGCCTACACCGAAGCCAACAAACTCCTGGGAGACCTCATTAAGGTGAGACATGAAGAGTGTATCCATGTCTTACTGCATGAGATCACACTGGTGCGCTTTACCAATCGGTGCTGCACACACACTGGATCACCGAGATGTCTCTGGCATGTGTTTTATATTTCTTCACTGACTCAATCCCAGATTAAGGTTTATTTTCTGTGCAGCCTGACAGTCTGTATGACCTTCTTCTGAGTCTGCCGTTTTTTCTCTCTCACTCTACACACCTTTTTATAGTGTTGCCCTCTCCTCACACATTTTCACTCTAAGCTGGAACCTATTTAGTGCTGGATTGCTTCTTCATTTACCTGAGCAGGGTATTTGTATTCAGCACTGATACTGAGTGTGGTTCTTTGTGTTTCCTTTCTCTGTTTAAATTAACATAGAAGCTTGATTTCCTGAAGGGCACATTAATCATAGTCGTGGAGAGGGAGCTCCATTGCTAATTCAGCTGTCAACTATTCCATTCTCAGCCTAAATTCACCCTCATCCCCTTTTTTTGTTTTTCACTATCTTTCATTAATTCCGTTTTCTCTCCCTTCATTATTTACTATCACTGTTAGTAATAGATTCATCCCTCTTTCACCGTGGTAACACTCGCTCTGTAATTATTTAGTTTCCTACTTTGCATTGTCTTTCTTTATCACGTCTTTTCCACCTTTCCATCGCAAAAACATTTGTTCCTCAGCCATCTCGTTTTAATTGGCTCTCTCTGGATTGAGATTCTTCTCTCTCTACTTTGAATCTGTCTATTATTTTTGTGTTTCTTCCACAATGTCCCCTCTATATTACCCCTCTCCCCGATTTCCTTTCCCACTCCCAAGTTTTCCTCATCAATTCCTCTCCCCATACTCTATCAATTCAATTAAGACTCGGTGGGCTTCACTGCACAAGCCAATGTTGTCTTGATTTGCCTGCTGCTCTGCTCTCTGCTGTGTCCTGTTAGCCCGACGACGGCTGCGTCTCTCACACACACTCGTCGATAAAGGAGTGTGTGCTTGTTAGATAAAGATATCAAGTACACACACCACACACTGAGCAGCCGAGGGATATACACTGACCATGCTCTCACACACACACACATGCATCCACCGCCATATCTCTGCAGCTCAGAGCTTTAGTGAAGGATTGTGCTTGTCTTAGGACTTAATTTATAAACCACTTTAGCCCCAATGTATAAAATAATAGCAAAGCACTCCTCTAGGCCCGTTTATATAAGTGAAATATAATGTGTGATTTAGGATCAGGTCCAAAAGGGCTCTTCCTTGGCCAGTGCTACATCCTTCCACCAAGTTTAATGAAGGACCCTTATATATTTTCACAGGTAATTTTGGATTTTAAAAATATCAGTTTTTATCAATCACTGCCCCACCCTACCATGACTAAACTGTTATTATGTCAGAAGTTTAAATGTTTAATCCTCATCACCATTTCAATCAAAGTAATTAGCTTTAACTTGATTCCTTATTTTCTTAGCTTATTATTGCCGTTTCCTGAATTATCAGGGAATAAACACTTATAGGCTCATTGGCTCCCGCTTAATTCCAAACGAGAAGGCTGCGACTAGTCAGAAATGTGTTTCCTTAAATGCTCATAAGCCTAACTGTTTGATATCTCAAAACAAATTCCAGTATAATCATAATGTTGCTGAGCACCCAGTGCAAATGTACCCACACTGCCAGAATCCATGGGCATGAGTCACAATTATAAAGGACTTTGTTGAGGATACAAAAACACCCGTAGTCTTCCTTCGCTTTAATGCTGATTTCATTAGTCCGTTGAAAAAGTTTTAAAACCATGCAGCCATGAAGTTTGCATGTACAACGTGATAAGTGCCAGTGTATGTTTGCACACTGCTTGTAAAAAGTCAACTTGAGACAGAGTGTGTGTAGCTAGCATGAAATGGGATAAGAAAGTAAATGGCATGTATTTAAGAGCTGCTGGTATTAGTATAGTATACAACTATTATAATGCCTTCTGGCCCTTTTTCCCATCCTTAATAATTCAATGGATTCTTAGTTTATGATGTATTTATCCCAACAGTCAATCCATTGGTTTCAAATGGATGATATGCAGTGCTGTTTTCTAGAAGAGAGCAGTGCTCAATTCGAACAGGAAGCCATTGAGCAGTCTATCAGGTGGAGGAACCTTGAAGCAGCTGATGCAGCTGAGTGGTGACAGCAGACAGGGATTTATGTGTTCTTCATACAAACGTTGTGCAGCATGGCGTCATTCATCCTGCTCCTCTCTGCAGACGCACACCTGCAGGTCCTCGTCCCCTCATCGTCCTCCTGCTCACGTCCTCTAGTTGTGTTTTCTGCCAGATAATAACAGGGAGAAGTCCTCTCCTCTTGTTCTGAAGCGTATTATTATTAATGTGTTGCTTAAGGGCTTATTTCCTTAAGCAAGGAACAATTCAACTAAACAAAGATAAACTCATGACTACAGGCTCCGTTGATCTGTGTATTTTTTTTTATATCTTATGCGAGGTGTTACGCAACATGTCCAGTAAATTACAGTTAAAGAGCATCTTGCAGGTTTTTATTTTTTCTACATTTATGCTTAAACTTGCTTGAAAATTACAATTAAAAAAGTGAATGCAGGATTTGATATTTTTTTTTACGAGACTTAAGGGCAGGAATTCAGAGGGAAAGGAGCAATTTTGAGCTCTGCTCTTAAAAACAGCTTTTTTTTAAGGTCATACGTCAAACGCGTCATATTACATCAAGCAGGGGACACATCTCCGCTCTCTGACCGCGGGTATAGTAGAGTTGCGTTGAGTAGAGCGGTTGTGTTTTAAGGAGCTGGTATTTTTCGGTAGTTTTACATTGTATTTCACCATTTGTAATCATGGTGCAGTATTGTGTTTGTGCAGGTTGCACAAATACCAGCCTGTCAGGACATCGAGTCCACAGTAAAAAGGACCGGAGCTAGCGTTCGTTCCTGGGTGCGTTGTGCATCCACCTCCCTGCAGCACATACTCTCCACAGCTTTATCAGGAAACCGTATTACTTCTCTCTCCCCCCCCTTCGCTGCTCTCTCTCTCTCCCCTCCGGTACACGGCACCGTAAGACGTAGTGTGGAGTTGCATTAGGTAACGCTGTGGTGGCTGTACTGCTCCAGCCGGCTCCTTTGTGTTTGTTTGTTTCCCCCTGTCTGTGTTGTTTCCATCAAGCCATTTACAACGGCATATCAACGGACGGCTCCACAACCTTTCTCCGCCAGATCTTCCAACGTATCAGCCGTATCTCGCGTCTCTCCTCCGGTACACAGCACCGTAGTGTGGAGTTGCATATACTGATATAGCCGATACGGCTGATACTTGCGCATTAGTTTCTGTTATGGATCAGTATCAACAGTCCTGCCAGTAAGGTTACTATATTATCAATGCTACTTTAGTTATAGCCTGATATATGATAGCTAACTTTACAATGTTGTGATGTGACGTTAGCTAACATTCTGTAGCTAACGCCGGTCACTCACCAAGATAGCTGCCCAGTTCTCCACTGGTTCTCCTCACACCACAGCTCAATTTCTCTCCGATGGCCGTTATTTCTTCTAATCCTTGGCTGCTCCTGGTCTCTTGGACGCCTAGCAGGCTCATAATTATAAGGTTGTGGTACGTCATATGCATTCGAATATTCATGTTCAACTTCTTCTGTGTCTCCTGTGTCGAAACTAGCATTGGGATCCATGTTTATTAATACGTTACACCGGCCGCTCTCCCCCTTGTGTCCCCCGTGTTACGTCACACGCGGGAGGTCACGCGCCGAGGCTTTTTTATGCGGAAGTGAACATTTCTTACAAAAACGACGCCAGATGTCCCTGTAGTGTATATTTCTGTATATTTTTTTGAAAATCTAGTGTATTCATCATTTTCCTACACATTTATTCACAGGTGTCTTTAACCTGGAAGTTGCTCTTTAATGATATCTGATTGCACCTTCGGACCATGTTGCAAATAGACAGCATGAGCCTTTTCTAAAAGTATCAGTAAAGCAGGATGAAAATAAGACTGTTCAGGTTTCTCCAAAGATATATATAAATAATAATATATACTCTACAACAGATTTTTTCCAATGAATCGCTAGCTCTATCAAATGTCCATCACAATGACCTAAAGCCAATGGTCTCTAAAGGAATACTTTCTAGACATTGTTCTAAGAGTAAGATTGACACCACTTAAGATTGCCAGTGTATTAAAATCACAAATCGAGATATCGTTCTCTGCTTTATATACATATTATATATTATTTCTCGAAATCTGATCCAACTACTGTCTTAATCGTATTACTCAGTATTGTGTGCATGCATTTAAACATGGTGGGTGTGTAGCTGGAATATTTTTTTATCTGTTGGTTCAGTTGAATGCACTTAAGTTCTTATTTAATATTCATTGTATTGTGTTACATTTTCGGAGGCATTGACTAAAGTAGGCTTACCAATGCAGCTACTTCACAAAGACTTGTTTTGATTGAATTACCAAAAGAAAATTGTCTCTTTTGTTTCAGCTCAATTTATTTTAATAATAATATATAATGCTTTAGGTGTCATAATATATAATAAACCAACATATCAGGAGGCAATGTAGACTGTTAGGTCTGTTTGTCAGCAGAATTACAGAAAAACGACTTGCTGGATTTCTGAGGGTGCAGCAAGGGCAAAAGAAGAACTCATTATTTTGTTTAGTGTATTGGAATCACGCGGCGGATACGCTCATTATTCTCCACTTATGGAAACAGCCTTGGCGGAGGTCTCTGCTCTCCCAGGGTCTCTCCAACTCTGCGCTCCTCTTCCTCTGTTTCCCTCCTCTCCTCTTCATCGCTCGGCCTCATCTGCCGCAACATGAGCTTGTCAATACAAGGAGGACAAGTTGCATTTGTGTGTATGTTCTGTCGTTTCTCCTCTCCCTAACTTACTCTGCCACTTCCCTTTTGGAAGTACGGACACGTCTCCACTCACCTCCACTGTGTCTCTCTCACAGGTGGAGCCTCTGCTCTTGTTGCCTGTGGGGCTGCAGATGTCTATTACTCTTGTCTGCTCTGTTCTCCTCCCCTCGGTTCATCTGTCCATCCCTTTCTTTCTCTCTCTGCCCCTCTCTTAATCATCCTGTCTGCCGTCTCTCCCTCTCCACTTTCACTTTGACTCACCTCCCCCTCCCACCTTCCCTCATTTCGATTACCCTTCCTTCATGTATCTCTAATCTTTCTATCGTTTCTCCTCCTCCTCTGAGTCTCTCGTTATCACTCCTCTCTCCAGTCTCCTCCTCTCCTGACAGGTACTATTCTTCACTCTGCCCCTTGTTCTGCTGGCTAGCACTATTGTGTGTGTGTTGGTGTGCCTTCTTTCACACTCTCACACAGATGCACACTCTGCTGCGGATGATATAATCCTTTGCCCACTAGGGGAGTTCAGGTTTGGATAGAGTTGCATAACAAAACAAATTCAAGCAAATTACACACACAGAATCACTGACACACACACACACACTTACGC
>NW_011364586.1:385737-393341 GCF_000735185.1 Notothenia coriiceps
ACACACACACACACACACACACACACACACACACACACACACACACACACACACACACAGGCACCAGAGTTGTGCTGTCAGGAGTGCAGCAATACTTATGGAGAGCTGTGCATTAGTGGAAGGAGGGACAAAAGGCAGCAGAAGAGGAGTGTGTGAGAGCTAACATGCAGATGGATGGAGAGGGCAGGTCAGCGCTGAGAGATGGAGGTGGATGAGAGTTCAGAGGGTTGTGTGTGTCAAGTGTGATGATATGAGGCTGTGTGATGAACTGTGTAAGGTTACAGAAGAGTTTAAGTGTGTGTGAGAGAGGCTCTGAGAGATCAGGGTGCTGCAGGCTGAGGGCAACGAGCAACCTTACTGAAGATGGAAAGGCACTAGATGCTTCTGTCCTCTGTTCATATGGGAATTCAATGTTCAAGTGAAGCTGAGGTAAACTGAGAGAATTATTTGAGATGCAATAGCCGATGGGGGCTATAAGTATGAAAGAAAGTCATTTTTGTGTGGATTCTCTTTTTAAGTCTTTCAGATTGAGAGGAAATTGCTTTTCTCTTTTGTTAGGGAACCACATCGCTTAACTTTTCAAAGTTGTCTCACTCTTACCTACAGTAATACGCCCTGTTAGTCAAATAAAACTCGTTGACCTTATAGCTTACGTCATCTTCAGGCAAATAAACGATGTAATGAATCATAAACAACATGACATTTATTCCAAACAACTCACTAGCTAAATTTCACATCTTCTTGACTGCTCAAGATCAAAAACATTTTTTGACTTTGAACTGTTTGATTTCTTTACTGAAATATCAAAAGCCCCATAAAGCTGCTAGTGGCCGATGGTCTGCATCTTCCAGAGTGTGCAGCTGGTTTTAGATGTTGCCTTTTTTTTGTGGATTTGGTTTGTTCAGAGTTTTAAAAAAAGAGATTACTTACATCAGTCCAACTGAGGAAAACACTACAAATGAAGTGTCTTTTTTGTGTTACATCAATGTTCACAAGCATTGCTGTGTTGGAGGGGAAAAAACTATACAATGAAAATGTCACATGCTTAGATCCCTAACCTGAAAGTGTAATTATCTTGTTAACAGTGTTTATAAATGACAGAGGTGTGGACTTCTGACTGAGACGGATCAGCAGCGAGAGTCGGAGCAGGGGAAATCAGATTGTTCTAACCCGGCTCGGCCAGGATGTGATTTACCTCACTCCTCGTCCAAAAGTATAGAAAAGCTCACACATCATGCGCGGCTCACACACACTGTTGGAAATAAGATTTTCTTTTCCTGTGTGAGGCACCCAGAGAGTTGGAGGTGGGTGATTTATCAGCGGAGATTGATAATGAGCACACTCTCGATGTTGCCTTGGATCAAGGGGAAGAGAAATATTCGGCCGTGGGACGGAGGAAAAGAGGGAGCAGAGAGGGGGGATTCATGAGGAGTAAAGACTCAGCTGTTAGTGTGAAGACAGAAGGTATGAGGCAAAGCAGATAGGGATGGAGTCAAAATGATTGTTCATCAGAAGAAGAGAAACAATTGTTAATGTTGCAGAGAATAAATGAGAAGATGGATTTTGAGACAGAGGAAACAAAGGAGACGGTTGAATGTAGAAGAGGAATGCACTGTCAAGCTACCTTCTGTGTTTCAGATAGATTTCAAATAACTCAGCAGTGATTTTTTTCTGGTTCCCCAGCTTTAGAAAGTTAATGGCCTCACAGGGGATTTCAGCAGCCCTTTCAAATCTCTTAAGCCTTCCTGTAAATAGTCATTCTGTTAGAGCAATGTATCATTATCCGCTCTATTCACAAACCCAAATACACTGAGCTTCAGGTGTTGAGGAAGGGAAGTGCACGCTTGTTTCAATCAGCTTGCAAGGCTGCTTTGAAAACCGTTGTGAACAGTACTGTTACCATCCTGAGCTGTTATTAAAATAAAGCTTGGATTGTTCTGAAATTCCCCAATTTAAATCTGCAGGGGAAATATCTGTGTACACAGACGCTTCATGTTTTTGGTTCTCCATCTGTCCCTCCATCCCTTTCTCGTTAATCAGTCATCGCAACAGACTAACAGAAGGGCATTCTTCAAATGCAGCACAGTCCACTCAAACACAAAGATGAATTGCCCGCTTCTACTAATTTTGTTTGTTTTTTAGATGTATAAACTGTCTAAATTGTTGAAATAGTAGAATAAAAAATAATTTAAAAAAAGAGAAGAAATATGATGGTTAAAAGTTCACTGTGAATTCACAAGATAAATATTATTCAATAATTCATACACTATTATGATGATTTCACACAAACGTCTTATAGGAAAAAGTGGTTTGATGAACTGATGGATGTACAGCTAGCTATTTGTAACTCCACAGAGAAGTCTGTGAATCTGGAAAAGTGTGGAATTTTGAAATGTTTGGGAACCCTGCATGAAATGATAAAAAAGAAAACGGTACTATCTAATTGCTCTAGTATAGTACTCCTTTAGTCTCAGAGCAGGTACAGTATGATTCCCTTTGATGAAAAACGACTATTATATAAAGAAAAAGTGTATCTTAATTGGTAGCATTCTTTCCATTAGCAATGATGTGTTAGCCCAGTGTACGATCTGTTAGAATGAAGAGGTGCTCTGTATCCTGTCATCTCCAGGGACCAAAGGCTCTAACACACACACACACACACACACACACACACACACACACACACACACACACACACACACACACACACACACACACACACACACACACACACAAATAATGTAGAATGTGCTTGTTCAAAGACTAAAGTGATCTCCGGAGATCAGCGAGCCTCAGGAAGTTGTGGTAATCTCAGAACACTTGTGCTTCTCTTTGGCATCACATCTCTAGAAATAGGTGTCAGGTTCTCTTTTGGAGAATGTTTGATCTTTATTCAGCCGTCCGCTCTTACTTCTGTCGTGCTTCCATCAGAAATCATCTGAGTGCACTAACTGCCACACTAATAGGCCTTTTTAGTGAGAGGCCTTCTCTTTGTTCTCTAGCTGTTTTCCATTAAGACATTCATAGTGAAACTATGAATCACGCTCATACAGGACACTGTATGTCCTCCGCTGGTGGCTCTAAATTGTGAGACTAGTTTATAATTTCACAAGAGTTTGGTGTTTCTCTTTCCATTATTTATATTCCATTTTAAAATAAAGCTAGGAACAAGTTGTGTTGTTCCTTCACAGATGTATTATACACTTTGAATAACTTCTAACCACCTTAAAAGCATTCTAAAGAGAATATTATGTATGACGACTATGAGGATAATTATACACTTTGATATGTGAGTGAGATGCAGAAAGTGATCCAAAGGTTGTTTAAATGTTTTATATTAATGGGTCTATTTATTTGACCTCTCTCTCTTTAATGGTCCGAATACCAAATGGAAAACCAGAATCCGTTTTTCCGTCTTCATTCATTAACAGAGTAATAAGTGCAATTGATATCAGCATCAGTGTCCTTTTAACAGTTAAAAAAGAAGACCACTTATCACCATTATGCTAATATGGATAGCTATTACCATAATGAAATGCCATTATAAATAATAAAATAATTAAGACTTTATATTTCATTTTTTCTTTCGTCTTTATTTGTGAGGCTCATTTAGTTTTTAGAGAGAAGTGAGGCTCGTGTACCAAAGCCTATGATTAAAGGGACTTTATAGATGATAGCATTTTTCATTTCTCATTCTGCAGTCGTGGCCCTTTCTTATCCTCAGTGTTTAATCTTCAAAGAAAGCATCCTAATAAAACTAAGAGTCTGTCACCACGTTCCTCTTGACGCAGAAAAAATGGTGCATGCACATTTCCACCTGCACACTGCTGACACAAAACCACACAGCAGGACAAACAAGTGCCGACTGCTAACAGCTGCTACAACTAAAACCAAGATTGCACCAATAAAACAAAAGAGTTTTCCTGATGTTTGTCAGATTAAAAGGCCAGAGAAGTGATTGCACCTTTCTTTGTTCTGAGCCAACTGAGATATCATCTGCAGAAGCTGCACTTTAATATCTTGTGTACCAGAAACACTAACCTAAGCTGATATTAGCTCTCCTCTTCACCCTCTCAATCTGAACCAACAGTAGGGGTTGATCACAGACCGTAACCCTTGTACCTCTTTCCCTGTCAGGTGACCCCCTCCTCTAAGATCGTGGGGGACTTGGCCCAGTTCATGGTGCAGAACAACCTGACCCGGGCGGAGGTGGAGGAGAGGGCGGATGAGTTGTCCTTCCCCCTGTCGGTGGTGGAGTTCCTGCAGGGATTCATCGGGATCCCACATGGAGGGTTCCCCGAGCCGTTCAGATCTAAGGTACAACACACACACACACACACACACACACACACACACACACACACACACACACACACACACACACACACACACACACACACACACACACACCACTTTCCTCCTGAAGTTAAAGTCTAACGTGGATTTTTGACCATTTCCATACAAGAACATGAATAGATTCTAGCTTTGTATTCTTCCTCCATGGCACAAGGCACTATGTTTTTGGGTTGTCTGCATTGAGGGTATTTTTTAAATGTGTCCAAACCGCCCACATGAACTCACATTATAATTGGTTGTCAAGAAGCAGAGTCACTATGAGCCATAACTTAATATTTGTGTGCTGATTATGACTTTTTTACGGATACATTAGTTGAAAATGAAATTTGACAGACATAGAAGTGAAGAACAACTAAAAGGGTTGGTGGAGGACACTGCAGTAAAGGGTGAGATTAAGAGAGGGGTATGAAATGAAATAAAGGTCACAAGGGGCGGAATCGAACCTGCAATTTCTCAAATAAACGCTCCTAATTTGACTCTTAAACAATGTAGGACTCCAAAAGATTGTTTTAATGCTATCTCCTAAGGTTAATACAACCACAATATTTATTTAGTTCCATCTTTTACAAAACTTTCTTCCTTTACTTCTACTTTATATGTAAGAACACATGCAGAGAGAATTTGAAAGCCCATCAGTATGCAGCTGCACACACACATTGTGTCACATGCTTAGTTGCAGCTGACATTTGCAAACAGTGGAGAAAACCTTGGTATTGCTCTGTCCTCTCTACTCAGTTTCCCTGCGTCCGTCCCCTTCTCATCTATTCACAACTGCAAATAGCAAGGGAGCAACTAAAGTGACTGAAACACGAATAAAGACAAGTTTGTCACATTCTCCCAAAATCTGCTGACATATTGGCTTACTTGACATTTCCCCGAAAAGTCAGAGTGTAGATTTTCTACTCCTTGGGGGAAGAAAGGAAACTGGTGAATGTTTTTTCCCCAAAATTGTGCTTTTCATAATGTATTATCAGTGAGCTGGCTGCCAACTAAAATGTGAAATATTGGGTACGAGACCCTATCCGCACTTTCCCTCAGGACACACACCATGTCACTGTGTGTGGCGGAGCACATTTTGAGGCCGCAGCAGAGCTTTTGTGCTGAGCCTGATTTATAATTAATGGATTATTCTAAAGTAGTTACTCATCTAGGTGTAGCAAGCCCACCTTCTGACCCATATCTATCAGGCTGATATCCACACACGTTCATGGCCACTTTAATTTAGTCTAGGGTCTTTTTCTCCTGCCTTGTCACGTTCAGCTTTTTGCTCCTTTCATCACTTAGCTGTAGGTTTCTCCCTCACATCTTTCCTCCCCTTTGTTTACATCTCTGTGAAAATAACTCCTGACTTCCTGTCACCCTTACCATCAAGTTGTCCTTTCTCTGTTAAATGGAGTAAAGCTGGGAGATTATACGATCAAATATTTGTCATTTAGCCTGCAGGCAGTCCTGCCCTTGCCAATCGCTGTCTGCTACCTCTCTATTAGTGTCTCTCAATCGATCTATTTCCCTAAAAGGTGGCATGGGAGTCATCCCTACCAAACAAACCGGTTGGTGGAAGTCTTTTCCAAATCCATGTAAATCTTTAGGTCAGCGTTACAAATCTTTGTGCAGAACGTCACTTGTTCAGCATCCCACCCTCAATATTAAATGCAGCCTTTTTCACACAGCTCATAGAACTCATTCTCTGCCTGCCTCTGATCCACAGTGTCATTCAGCCTTGGTTGAAAATGTTTTTGCTTTCCTTTCACAATATTTTGATGTGCTTGTGTTTACATGCGAGCTGTAAGTTTGAGATAAATCTGACTTATTTAGCTGTCACCCTCTGAACATCTCACAGCCCTTACAGAGAATAAATCAAAAATAATTGGTGTCAAGCGCTTCAAAGTTAGATAAAGTAAAAGTTGTATTTTATCACATTCATTTCCTACAACATTGCTATGTTAGTTGGTGCATTTTGTCTCATGAATTGTTAAATCGTACATTAGTTTGAATGTTTGAGTCTGTATTTGACTGTTATTACACTATGAGGTGTGATCAGCTTATTAGTGAGCAGCATTTGCATGCAACTTTAAAGATTTAAACACCATTTAAAGCGATGCATGCTACAGTATAGCTGTGAGATATCTGCATCAGTCGCAGAAGGAAGTAATGTTTCTTTTAAGGATCTTTGATGGAATTCATTAGTAATAGAGCATTATATCAAATGCTCTCACATGCATTCATTTCTTGAATGTATTTGCATGCACAGGAAAATCGTTTTAATTAACAAAATGGTAATTGAGGCGTTCCCTCATTTTAGTTCTGCCAGGCTCAGTTCAGATGCAGCGTGGGTGGACAGAGCGGAGAAAGCTAGAAGGACGGCAGGGCCAGGAAGGGAAGGATGTGGGAGGATAGATGGGGGGGCATGAGGAGGCCATCAGCAAGCAAGCAAGTGGATTCAAGAAAAAACATTATTGTCAGAAAATCCAGCACATCCCTCAGCACTGTACTCTGAGAGAGAAGAAGAGAAGGACATCTGTGACAATGAAACAAAAGGAGTGTGTTGTTTTTAAAGGTGGGGTAATTTTGGAGAAACCAGCTTGAATGCGCTAGAATTTGAAAATACACAACCGGAAAAAATCTGCCACTTCCTTACAGAGCCCCTCCTCCAACACACACGAACGCGCACATGACCAATGAGGGCACGAGAGAAGTTTGTGCACAGATAGAAGGCTGACAGGCAGGTAGGCCATCCAGTTACTTTAGCCGGGCCGGCTAAAATGATTGGTTGTGCTTTTTACAGCGCTACGGCTTCCACAGATGACATTTTTTATAGATTTTTTGTCAAAGCATTTCATATATTCATTGCTATCTGGATGTTAAGAGCATTCCATGGAATATAACAAAAATCTCGAGCCGGTTTCTCAAACTCCCCTACCCCACCTTTAAGAGTAAGAAGAGAGAGGAAATAACCTTGAAGGAAGAATTTTCATTTGTGAATGCACACTCTTTCTCTCTTCTCACACAGTATCTGTCCACTTAAACAATCATACGGTGTCTTGGAGGACGGAATGTTAACGACTAGCGCCTCCAATGAGCCGGCCATCTTTGAAGTTTCTTACACACACACACACACACACACACACACACACATGCGCCCACCAACACCCCTTACACCTGACACATACACAGAGAGTAGAACATGATAGCACACACACATTTGCAAACATCACATGGATGTATGCAGAGCATGTGAGCACACAGGA
>NW_011364586.1:393386-482773 GCF_000735185.1 Notothenia coriiceps
ACTCATCTCTGCTTGGCCTAGCAGACATCTCTCAGTGGATGTCTGCCTCACCACCTCAAAGCTCAACCTTACAAGACTGAACTGCTTTTCCTTCCGGGAAAAGATTGTCCACTCGTGCGACCTAACATAACATCGCGCCACTCTGGTTGTTTCCCCGATCAGACTGCAAGGCAATCTGGTGGAGGTTAGATAACAAACTGTCCTTCCGAGCTGCAACATCGCTGCTACAACCCGCTGCTGCCAGATACACTCGTTTAGCAACATCAGGCAGGATACGTCCCCAGCTGCACCCAGAAAACAGGCGGTTCGGTCCAGGCCGTCTCGTCATCTCACGCCGTAGACCTACTGCAACTCCTCCTGGCTGGTCTACCTGCATGTTGCCATCCCGTTCCTCTGCCAGCTCATCCAGAACTGCAGCGGGCTCAATCTGGGTCTTCAACCTTCCAAAGTTTTCCACACACCCTCTCCTCGGCTCCCTTCACTGGCTTCCAGTAACTGCTAGATCCAAACTTCAAAGACACTGGTTACGTTGCGTACCTGCCTTGCGGAATGTGGATCTGCGCCTTCCTTACATCCAGACATGGGTTTAACCGTACACCAGCACGCTGCCCACTCCGCGTCTGCATAGCCAAACAGCCCTCTCGTTGCACCCGCACTGCGAGGGGCGACCAAGCTCCCATCAGCAAAAACACGCTGGCTGTTTGCTATCCCTGGGGCTCCATAATGGTGGTAGATGAGCTTCGTTGCTCTCCCCATTGAACAGTGTTTCTAGTCATGAAACGGTTTACTCTCTCTCTCTCTCTCATATTCGGCCGCAGTTCTTGAATACTCATCTCTTTTGCTCCACTTCGGTGTGTTGTATTACTATCAAAGTCATTGCTATATCTTAATATAAATATTGTGTCTGCTATATCTAAAGCCATGTTGTGGTTATGTCACTGGATTTATATATGTTTTGGTCGTTATAAGATAATCTTGTATGTACATGAGTGTCTCGAATGGTTGATCCGGTCGTAATGTACTTATGTATAGTTGGATAAAAGTGTCATCTGCTAAATGTATTATATGCTCCGTTTATTTGCGAGGATCATAGGGGCTACAGGAGCGTTTGTTCCACTTGGCATGTGTTTTGTCATTTGACACGTTTTGTCGCCTATATGCTCTTCTCCATGGGTATCAGCATCCCCTTGCTTTCCTCTCTCTTGCATCTGCTTTCAGACTGTTTTATTACTTTTTTCTCTGAGCAGTTGGAGTTTAGGGTGTGTTTCTTGTTTTGTACTTCGACTTTTTGTTACTCGCTTCCTCCATGTTCTTCTTTGTGACAGATGTGTGTGTGTGTCTGGTCCCTCAGATTGTCTTTTGTTGTGTGTGTTGCTTGTTTTCTTATTGCAGCCCTTGAGTTTTTCCAACACACATGTTGTAGCTTGCGACGAAGTGTTTGTTCATATTTTGATGAAGGACCTTTTTGTTGTGCGAACCTGTTGTTTACTGTTCAGCATGGGTGTTGTGCCAAGATCTTTAAGCATCAGACCTGTCCCAGAAGAGGCACACGTAATGCCTGGTTGTGAGAGAACTGAGTTTGCGACATTATAATGTGATCCTTTCATCAGAAATTGCACAGAGAGCAGGGAGACTGTTCTTCCAGCTACAGTAGAGTTTGTGTGTGTGACTCCAAGGGCGTGCCAATAATTTCTGTTTATCTTCCTATTTAACTTGTGTTATAATTTGTTGTGTGACCAGAAACACTCCTCTGCACAAAGAGAGACATGAGTAAGCGAAGAAATGTGTGAATAGAAGATGCGAGACTTTCTGGTCCCATGTACTGTTCTCATCTTACAACCTCACTCGCAACGCATATGCAGCACAGACGGTGTTGTGCCTCTTACTCAGAGATGAAACAGTTCATACATACTCGTAGATCACTGACACACACGCAGCGCACTGCCATAGAAGGGAACAGTCAGACGATAATGGCGTGTCGCTCGCTGCGCTCCACATTCTATGGGGACGAGCGATGAGGGAACAATTATCTGGAATAGCAATAGAACCTGTTGTCAATGACCATTACTCAGACTGTGTCAGCTGGTAGTCAAGCTCGCTTTCTGTACGTACACTCTCGCTCTACTGCCACAATCTTCCGCGCTAAAGAAGGAGGCCCAATTCTCCTTGAAATTACATGCTCTGTATGGGCGGCACACACTAATTCTAGCAGGATTAGTCGCAGATAGGCGTACTACAACTCATCTGTCTTCAATCACATATTAGATGTTTACGCTCTAGTTCGACTGTTGGAATATAGTGTAGACTCTCTGAAAGAAATACCATGTAGCGATAATTACAGGTAAAGTAGCAATCATGATCTATACAGGTAGCATGCCTAAATTGACTTCTCAATAAAGATGCATATCCTCGCTCTCCGATTGCGCTTTTTTATCCATATTTATAGAATAATCTACTTTGTCATGAGCTTATTTATCCAGAGTTGAGCTTACCGTCCCTTGTGGATGTTACGAAGTGCTGTCTTCTGATAGCGTGTGAAAAGTTCTTAGACAGAATCGGAGTCATGGAGCTTCTGTTCGCGCCTTCGTGCGGAGAGATAAAGATAGTGTAACGACGTTGCATTGTACCTGTCCACAGATCTGTCTCGTGGAGAATTTGTCGGAGTGGTGCTCCATTCTCTGCAATCCTTGGGTAGCCGCAGTAGTGAGCTTTCGCGCACGCTCGTATTGTATTCGCCTGGTCATGTTGGAGTGAACTACTCGGTCCGCGAGCGCTGTACCGCTCTGCGCTGTAGGTGTGGATACAATCCGAACCGCATAGTCCTGGTGGCTCCGTATGCAGCACGCGGACTCGCTGTGCACGCGAGTGCTCGGGATAGCTCTCTCCCTGGCTGCATGTACAGGCAGATCATGTTGCGCGCAATTGTCGCGAACTCACTTGTTCAGGACCCATGGTCTCAACGTTTATCAACCTTTTTCTTACTCAATATCAGAGCCTTAAATGTCTGTGTGACGTCGTGCTGTGTCATAGTCTATGTCTGTGTTTCGCGTGCTATTGCGCTTAGGAACAAGGAAGACAAACACCTCGCACGGAGCTCAGCGCGAAACTCGATTTCACCAATGGCGTCTTGGCTGTCGTCCGACTGCGCTAATCAGACATCACACACTGATGTCAGCAGATGCACAACGGCTGGGACCATGGAGCTGAAGGGAGCTGACAGATACTATTGCATGTGCAACGACCGTTAAAGCAGAGAATGAAATTCAGTGAATACACGTAGTTTACAGAGATGCTGTATGAGAAACCAAAGTGATTTTGGAAAATTGCACAATATAAATCTATTCTAGTAGACCTCAACAATGGAATTATGATCAGTGGAAATTGCCATGACATGGGACCTTTAACATATAATCATTGGCTTTCAGATGGAAGTATCTTAAAGATACTCAAATCATTTTCAAGGTGAAACATTCAAAGCTGGCTAACACAGAACAAAAAGATAATGCTCTATTCTACCACAGTGGTACATTTATTTTTAAATGTTTTACATAAACCATTGAAGACTCTGTAACATGGCCTCTATGGGAATGCCTCAATAAACATGTACAAGGCGAGAAATAGGACAAAAAGAATATTAGCATCAGGGCCAATCATGTTCCATGGGACACAAGCAGTCATTGATAGGTATTAGTGAGGTTGTTCTCTTAAGACCACATGGTAATCAAAAATGGCGCTGATGGAAGTAAACATCTGCCTGATGCCCAGAGGCAGGAGACTGTGTGCACCTACGTCCTCACAGCAGAACACACGAAGGACTTGGCAAACAGCAGTGGAGCGTACAGTCCATTAGCTGTGTCCTGTGAATGTAGCGTAAACAGAATTAGCTGCACTTTTGCTATTTCTGAGTAATGGAAATGAGCTATCACATCTAGTTAGGAGAGCTGAGTCCGTTTTCCCTGTAGCATTCCTCTACATAACTAAGCAGCAAACCTCAAATCAGTTTTAATTATTTTAGCCTTATTCCATGTTCCTTTAATTCTCTTTTTTTTCTGGCTGGGTAGATTTTATTTCACACTGTGCAGAGGTCACTGAGCCCGGGCAGCTCTCAGAGGTGGGAGAGACTCCAGATTTGTCAAAGCCCATGAAAAGTGCATTGAGCAGAACACACTGGACAAAAGCACACCCAAAGGGGAATGAACACATTAGAAAGCCAACCTTCCACTTATCTGTTGACCTCCTGAGAAGATAGAGTAAAGCAGCAGGGGTCCAGAGTGTGACTGAAAGATCTGATAGAAGCTGGCATTGGTAAAGCGAATGTGTAACCAACAGCCATTTAAAGGACGCCTTTTGAAAACCTTTAACCTCTAAATGCTCCACAGAGAGAGGGGAACTGTGGCTGTGTTGGGTCGCAGGATTCAGATTTTAGCACGCTTTGATGATTATAATGCTGCATAATTCATGGCTCCAACCAACACTTTAAAAGCAGCCAATAGATGTGCTGATAATTCGGTAGATTTTATTGGCATATTTTCTTTGGTCCGTTTCCATCTCCCTCTCATAATTGGCTGTTTACTTCATCACTGAGCAGAATACATCAGTTTTTCTGGCCATAATCAGTGATGTGGTCTGTCATTTATTGATTTGTTGACTGATGTCTTCTCCCTTGTGTAAAGCAGGAACTCCTCAGAGGGACACTAAGGAATCTTTTCTGAGCAGGACTGGCGATCTAAGAGTTGTCTCATCAACGACTAGATGCTGATATTTTCATTTTTTTCATTTAATCGTTTATTTGAACCGGGACAGTGCACATTGATGAACACTTTAAAATAAAATAATGCTTACAAGTGTAAATGAGCCGGATCTTTAGCTTTGAGCCATAAGCGCCATATCCGTATTCAAGGGTGTTTGTTTCAACCAATTCCAATCTTTTTCTTAAAAACTGAATTTACTAAACTGATGACAATAATACATATATTGAGTGGTGTTCCATTGCCCAAGATCTTGATATATGTTTAATACAACAACAGTCTATGGTCATTGCCGACAGGATGGTGAGCATTTCTCTTACCGGTGTCGAGCTTGGTCCCCTTGGCGCAGGCCACCATGGCCCCCATGCTGGGCTGAGAGGTCATCCCGGCCATAGAGTCCACCTACAGAGCGACATTCAATATGAAATCTGTTGGACATCTACTTCCTTCGTCTGGATTTCAACAGGTTCATGGTAAGATGTCTAAAATGTGTTGTGCAAGCTTGAGAGATTTTCATGTTTTGTTATATAAAATAAAATATCATTAAATACCCCAGTCATGAATTTTTAAACGTTTTAAATCTTTCAAAAGGTGGTTGCTAACAAGTAGCTAAATAATAACAGGACTTTAGATGTCAAAACGAAATGCTCCCTTATCGAGCCAAAGGTGTGAAAGTCAAGCAGCGGTGTTGTAAGACTCGTGGTGTAGCAAAATACAAGAAACTAAATTAACCAAGTAAAGCAATGGGATCAATACAAACACATGTTTTTAGTGTTTGCTCCAACGTGGACTGTCTGTTTCTTTTATAAAGAGTAAATAGGAACTAAACAGTAGAATGGCCCAGAAGTGCAAATAGCAGCCAATTGTTTTAATGAAACTCCCAAAGCTGGCTGCATGCGTCAGTGAACACAGTAAGAGAAATGTTCCTTGTTTCAACAATATTCCCCTCTTTGTTTTAGTGACAATTCATATTTTCAAACTGCATTGACTATTCTGAATTGTTTGTTTGTTTGTAGCCTTTATTTAACCAGGTGAAAGCCCCTTGAGATCAAAAGACCTCTTTTTCAAGGGTGACCTGCAGGACATTAGTTACACATAATAATAATAATAATAATAATAATAATTAGAGGCTAGCATTATATTAGAGTAGTATTTGAACAAACACGATGACTACTCACAGCTACGTCCACTACGTCAGCTCCAGCCTCGGCACAGGCCAGCATGGCGGCTACTCCGGCCCCCGCGGTGTCGTGAGTGTGCACGTGGATGGGCAGGTCGGGGAAGCGGTCTCTCAGAGAGCCAATCAGAAGCTTGCTGGACTGCGGCTTCAGGAGGCCGGCCATATCCTGGAAACAAAAAGAGAAAAGGAGGGGAAAGGAACATTAAGAAAGTAGGAAAATGGAAAATGGAAACAATTCATATAAAACATATGTGATTGCAATAAGTTCACACAATATTAAATACCATATTTTGTTTCAGATTTGTCCTGGAATCCTGAGCAGTAAAATTAACACAGGTGCAGACTTTCATACAGATGCCTTAATACTGTTTTAAGATGCTTTCTGCAACAAATCTAAGTTTTGGATATGCAGTGAAGTTTTTATATGTACAAAAGTGGTGGAGCAAGAAAAACTAAGATGTGTGTATATACTGTATATAAGCTTCTGGTGCTTTTTTAAACACGTAAACAAATAGCTGTAGGCTATCCATGGTTCCGATAGAGAGAGAGGGGGGGGGTGGGGCTATAAGGAAAACACAGACACTCATCACCGAGGTCACAATATCTATCGATCCAGCAGAGCAATAGCCTATAGGCGCAACACAGAAGATCAACAAAAGATATGACATCAAATGAACTTACCAAAGCTGAAGTAGATGGTCAACTTCATTCATTTTCTTTCCGTTTTACTGATTTTAATCGCTATATACTGCTCTCTCTCGTCTCTCACTTTTGCGCAGAACATGTACTTACAGCCAATCAGCTCTCTGAATTATGAGATGACGTTTGGTAGGTATGCCAGCACTATGCCCCACTGGTGATTATTGTTTTGCCTAACACGATAGAAAAATACTCTGAGCATGCGCAGTGTAGTTTTTACAGCACCCATTCATTTAGACAGCAGAGAGAGGGGCTTGCCCCACATCGCTCAACACGGCTCAATAGGCACACTGTGGACATTAGTTGGAAGAACCCAGACTAAAACAGCAATGTACAGACGAATCGGATGACTAAACATGATCTTAAAATATATTTTAACATATATTTTCTTTGCATATTTTTTTCATTATTATTTGTATTACTTTCTGCTGACACTAGGTGGGGCTGTGCACCACAGAGCGCTGATTGATTGATTGATTGATTGATTGATTGATTGATTGAAGCAGAAAGAACGTTCACAAACACCAACATCCTTTTAGTGATTAGGACTTGGAAAAGACTACCACATAGTGAAACTCTCCAAATAAGCATTGTTTCTTCTGATACAAATCTGAATTAAATCAGCCACCATGAGGTTTAATTGAAGCCATTTAGACCTGGAGAAATTCCAATATTCTATCTGAAAATATATTCAATGTTCAAAGACTTCAGAAAACAACTACTTAATATATTCTGGAAAAGGATAATTTAGAACAAAATAATGACGAAAGTATTATTTTTTAACAAACACCACGTTGATGATGATTCAATATTTAAATCTAAATTGATACAAACAGAATTCCACACACAGAGCTTACATGACGCTCCCTTTGGTGATCATTGCACTCCATGAAGTTTTATTTCATGCTCATTTCCCCTTTTAAAAGTTAACCTCATTAGCCGTGCAATGCTTTTATGAGACTGCCGCCGCTGCGTGAGATTGATCGCACCATAGGGGCGGGGGTTTATCATATTAACGTTTGAAAATATTCTGTCATGCTTCAACAAAGTAATTAATTCAATGCAAGTATTATCAGTATATTAATTTAGATAGAGAGGATCACATTTACAAGTCATTTCAATTGGAGCAAGAGAAACAAATTTGCTGTGTTCGACATGTGAGGTTTTAATGCTAATTAAAAAGCATGTACGAGTTTTGTGTAAATCTGTAAAATCATCATGATATATTGGCGAAACTGGTTATTAGAAAACCAAGATTGTATTCCATACATTTTGTATTTTGCTGAAGATCTGCTATACTGTTGGTGTTACAGTAGATGTAGCACCACAATAATAATAATAATAACAGAAATAAAAGTGATAATTGCAGCAGTCACACCTGCAGCTTGCCAACATCGTTAAAATAAGAATTTTTCAATAATGTCTTACCTAAAGCATGACCAGGCCAAAAAACACCGCAGGTCAGTCCCTGATTATAATGACCTTCATACATGAGTAAAACACGCATGAGTGTGTGTGTAATGAGTAAAAGACTGCGTATATAAGCCTTTGTAAAAAAGTACTTATACTGTAGTAAGATCCTTCCAGCTGGTTCTATGTTATTCTGGTGGCAGATGGGAAGGGATTCATACAGAAGCAAAGAATAAGTGCCAGTTTTCCTTATCACAGGGAAAACAATGTTGGCTTATTATAGCCAGACACTTAAAACACTGCGTCTAGTGTTATTTCCTCACCTTGATGCAGAGGATGTGAGTTCCTGCTTTCACCAGCTCATCGGCCAGCTGCATGTAGTAGTCCAGAGAGTACTTCTGCCTCATGGGGTCCGAGACGTCGCCCGTGTAGGAGATGGCGGCCTCCACCACCCCCCCCGCCGCTCCAGCAGCCTCCATGCCCAGCAGCATGTTGGGCAGGTAGTTCAGGGAATCGAACACGCGGAAAATGTCCATGCCGTTCTCTTTCGCCACCTCGCAGAACCTGAAGGAGGGGGTTGAATTAATTTAATCTAAATTCAAATAACACATAAATAATCTTACCGAACGCTGCACATGAGTTTGTCTTTATATCCCAGATGATAGCACACATCCGGGTTGGAAATAAGACTTTTATATCAATCTCCATATCTGTACCTGCGTTAATACAATATTCACACTATTTCCATGCTCATACAGCCTGCAGGAGCCCACAAAGTCTGCAGAGAAATGTATACCGCCTCATTATCCAAGCAGCGAGAGCTAAATCTCTCCTATTATTGCCTCTGCCTCCGTGTCCTAATCAGGTTTCAAAACTGGGATGTGCGCCTGTTTTAGCTGTGTTAGTGTGAATACAACATTTACACACACTGAGAGCTTTTGTTTTGGCAAATAAACACAGACACTTAATGTTGTGCCACGAGAGGATTACCAGTGTCCAGTATTTATTTATTCAGCACTACAATGCATACAAGCGCTGCCTAGTGTTCGGCACCAAAACTAAATATTGTCCAGAATCTTTGACTCAGCGACAGTGTTGGGACTAACGCGTTACCAGGGGCGGTTCTAGGGGGGGAGGGCAGGGGGGGCCAGTCGCCCCCCTAACACTGACCTCTGACCCCCCTGTGGCCCCCCTAAAAATGAAAAGTGAAAAAAGTGAAAAAAATGAAAGATTTATGATTTATTACACGATTTATTGAATGACGGAATAGGCGGAACTAACGTTATTCCTCATTCTAGTCGGACCCATTAGAGCGGTGCACTCAGGACCCATTAGAGCGGTGCACTCACTTTCACTGTCCGGCTGAAGCGCGCGAAAAACACTTTTCATCTCGGATCATCAGAGGCTGTTGCATCCAAGAAAGACTGATTGAAACCTACGTTTCGAGAGACTACCACGATAATTGAAGGTGAGTTAAACTATTGTATCCGTGTAATTGTAGATGTAAAGTAGAGATGTAACTGTTCATTGCCTTTATTTTTATATAAATATGATATGGTGTTAGTGCAAAAATTGTACTATAACTTAAGCTGAAGCAAACAGCAATAACTATAAGCTATATCTGAAATAAATAAGTGTACTGAAACAAATACCAATAACTGTATTGCATTGTTTTCTTATGCGCAATTACTTCATACTGTCTAGTTCTTTTTTTCGTCCTGCATTTATTGTGCCCCCCTCAGAAAATAACTGGCCCCCCAGTGGCCCCCCCAGTCAAATTGATCTAGAACCGCCACTGCNGTGTATTCACTCTCTGTCCTACACGGCTTGTTGGAGCTCCTACCAGTGTTGGGACTAACGCGTTAAAGTAACGCGTTACTGTAACGCAACTACTTTTTGCGGTAACTAATAGCATTACTAGTTACCTATTCCCATTAAGTAACGCCGTTATAGTTACTGTGATTTAAATTACGCGTTACTGCGTTACATTATGTGATGAACTGAACCGAATCTCCCTGCGGATGTAACAGGCGAATACAGCGATGTCCTCTCACAGTACCATGGAAAAGTGAAAGTAACCAGAAAGGAGTGATGATTGGTTAACGCGGGGTAACATTTCAGGGTAAGCCAATCAGAGACAGAGTTGGGCGGGTCTTGCCTTAGGGGGAAAATACACACACACGAACACTTGCTAATGCTAACACACACACACACCCACACGGCAACGCTCACCACCAGCACACACACACACAATGGCAGATGCAAGTATCAGCGAGAGCAGCAGCGCATTTGCAACTTGGAAATAGAACCACTATTTTCAATTTGTGAGGATAAAGGACGCAAAAAAGCTTACGGTAAAATGTAAACTGTGTGCAGGACAGAAAGCATTGTCTACATCGAATAACAGCAATGCCAATCTCCTGAAGCACCTAACTAATGTACATGGGGCTATACAACTAGTCGCCACAAAGACCCCACCGTCTCAACCAATGTCTAAACATATCTTTTGTGTTTTATTGTTCCACTACATTTCGTAATGATAATTGCTACAATGATGGGGAGTTGTCCTTTCTCTTACTGTGCCACAAAACAACACAAAACTTGTATTTGTATTGTTTTTAAAGTAAAGTAAATTAACTTGTTAATAGTTACTTTTATAATTTAGTAACTAATAAAGTAAGTAATTACTTTTTTGAGAGCAGTAACTATAACTATTACTAGTTACTTTTTAAAAGTAACTTGCCCAACACTGCTCAGCGCTGACAAAATCATTATGTGAATCATGTGTAGCAGCAGTGGTGGACAGTATCTAAGGTAATTTACTGTTGTGTGGAACTTAAATACAACTTTCAGGTACTTGTACATCAATGCTTCCATTTCCTACTACTTTAAACTTCTACTCCAGTAGCTCTCAAAGGCAATTTCTATAGTTTTAACTCATTTATTTGCAACTTGCAATTACTTTGAAGATTCCAATTCATAATACAAAATATAATTCTGTATATTTCTCTAACTACCTATAAGTATGAATAGCTACAATTTATGAGGAGCGCTTGTAATGAACTAAAGATAAGAGTACTCATACCACCTCTGTGTATTAGCTAGTTGATATTTTCTAAAAATAATATCTAGTTGGCGATCAAACAGCCATTTTGAATGTTCAAAGAAATGTGCGTTCCTCTTGCTGCGGAGTGTACTGTAACCCTGTGTCATGCACTTTAAATCAATTATATGAAATTAAATTAAACGTTAACTTGATTTAGTTAATGAAGACACTGACTCAGGCTACTTGGCCGCGGGCTGCTGCGCTGCGAGCGTCGCGGGTGAGAAAGCCACAGATAAAAGGGAGGAGGTGGAGAGAGAGCCGGGCCAACAGATCAAAACCATTAATCACAATCATGTGCACATTTTCCATGGCACTGCCCCTACGGGACACAGAGTGAGGGGGGGGGGTTACAGAGAGGGAGTTAAAAGAGGGAAAGAAGTGTGTTACAGGGAGAGATGAATGGAGGCATAAAAAGGAACTTATAACTGATGATAAATAATGTGATAGGAGACGGGGAGAATAAAAAGTGTGTGTGTGTATTTCAATGTGAAGGAGTGGGGAGGGGACAGCTGCATTAGTCATAAAGCCACTCCTAATTTATTTCAGGTGAGGGGAATTGCACCTTGCATGCAGGGCTGTGTGTGTGCATGCAGGGCTGTGTGTGTGTGTGTCCTTGTCTGTGTGGAGCTGCATGCAGGGGTGTGTGTGTGTCTATATGAGTCATCCACATCATGGAGGTAGCAAGTGAATCCATTTGGAGGCGTGTGTGTGCATGTGTGTAGGCACAGGAAGTGTTTATGGCTCTAAAGACATTACTTGTAGACATCTGCATCAGTGGTGTGTGGAAGTCACTGCGCATGAGAGGAGGAAACAGCCAAACATCCACCAGGTTCACCTGACTAATGTGTGTGTTAGTGGCTAGCTATTGTACAGATTATTTTCATATTTAACAACAAAGCAGCTGTGTCCCTTTCATTTTATAGAGAGAAATGTTTTCAGTATAGGTTAAATGACTTGAAAGGAAATAGAAAGGTGTTTTATTTACAAGGTGAGAATTGGATGATTGATTGATTGAAGCATCCTGCACTACATGTGTCCATCCCCTAAGTGCTTACATCACCCTCTAGCCACCAACAGCCAATACAATCGTGTAATCATGATATTGACGTTAAATCCATACCCACACATTTATATACAAACGGAAACTTGTATGAAGGAAAGTCTATTATAGCCACCAGGCTTCTCCTGGCTTAAATTACATATTACCTTCAGATAACAGTTTTTCCTTAATTAACATATTTGTATTGCATGTTTCTTCTGGTATATCTTTATGTCGCTTGATTTTTACCATACTTGCTTTATTTGTATTACTTTGTTCTTGTGAGCAGACGGTTTGTAGCTAATCTTACACGTTTGGATCGTTGGTGTATTGTTATTTACGGTGTTCTGTTGGGGTAATTGTTTTTCTATTGTTTTGATGAATTGTTCGTGTAATTATTCCCAGATGGCAATTATTTTCACTTTCAATTTTCTTTTCACAAACAAAATAAAATATGTATGAGGTCGATAAATAATATGACAGTGACAGACAATAACGCAGGGGGAGCGCAGCTGGTTTCCAGAAAATCTTTCTGACAATTCAATACAAATGTTTTCAAAATATTAAAAAGAGTTAAATAGGAAAATGACAAAGTTGCTCTAGAGATATGAAGGATCTGCTTTCATCTCGACTGTGTTCCAAATACTGAACAAACCACTTACAATGATATTATTCAGTGCGTTTATAAAAAAAATGTATGTTACGCTTAGTGTGTGTCCACCGAAATGTACAACAGTGCTCTGTGTGTTAATTTCTCTAGCATTAGTGGACATAGAACATTGATTTTCGAAGCAAATGCAAAATAATTCTCGCAAATAAGACTCTTGATGTCACGAGTGTTGAATAAACAAATTATTTGTTCTTAATGTTGGGTATAGTCTGTGTCCCAATCTCAAACCCTTCCCCTCTCTACTTCCACTCCGTTTGTGTTGAAGGTACGCCACATTAAGGGCCGTTCCAAACAAACTAGTGGGGTATGCTAGTTATTTAACTCTCCAACAGGAAGTTATCAAATCTCCAACAGGAAGTTTTAAAATAATAATAATAATATTATTTATAATTGTTTGCCTTGAGAAGCTCATTCTATACCATGGTTGCAGGAAGTCACGACACTTCCTGTTTCTGCCGGTGAGAGGAAAGTTCATCCGGAAGTTTGCCGCTGCATTCACACCTTACACATTAACGGAGCCTCATTCAGCTGAGAGTGAGAATACACACTCCGTCACACAGTCTGTTTGGAATTATGCCTCAATGTGTGTGTGTGTGTGTGTGTGTGTGTGTGAGTGTGTGTGTGTGTGACTCACTTAAAGACAGCGTTGTCGGGGTAGTTGGTGTAGCCCACAGCGTTGGCTCCTCTCAGCAGCATCTGGAAGGGGACGTTTGGGATCAGAGCTCTGAGCTCCTGGAGCCTCTTCCACGGGCACTCTGACAGGAAACGCATGGCCACGTCAAATGTGGCACCTACACACACAGAGAGAGAGAGAGAGAGAGAGGGATTGCACTTTATTTAGTATACCTATAGTATATATAGTCTCATCCCAACTTTGATCTAAACTTAAGACTCAAAAACTCATATTTCACAAATATAACACACTAATAGAGGCTGGAATTAAATATCTGATGATACACGCATATTCATTGTTCTTCCTAACACTTTCATCATTTCACTCTGAAGTCACTTTAGAATCGAAGAAATGTTTCAGAGGGCGAGGCGAAAAAAAGAGATAGCAATCTCTCATTTCCCTTTCTTGGGGGAGTAGATTAGTAAATCTCATACCCGTTTATCATATCAGCCAGAAATATTGAAGCCTCTAGTGGTTTTCTGCTGATCCAACACTGTCATCATTACATTTCATTTTCAGAGCACTCGTACATTTGGACAGAATACTAAGCACCACTGTGTGTTCCCGACTCTGGAGGAGCAGGAACCCCTGGAAACCCTCCTTATCAGTTTTCATTTTTGATACTCCCCCTGACTTGGATTTCAGCCGACCTTAGCGTCTCATAAACAGCTAGCTGATGTTAAACACATTAGTATTAACGTATTTTAGCATGTGAAGTATCAAAACAGGACGCTGATTGAGGCATTCATCTGGGACGGCAGACTCATAATTTGATAACAGGGATGAAGAATGGCAGCTGGCAGAACATTAAGCCGAGCACTGCTGTCCTTTTTGGAAAGAAAGGCAGCATACAATCTGTCATGAAGAAGAGATTAAATTAAATCAGGGAGAAAGATGATAACAAGTCTGGTATGCAATGCCCACCATATCACCACTAAAATATATAGTAATGTTTAAATCATAAAAGGTGTAGGAATATATGAGCCTATAACATCTTCTGTATGTGTGTAAGGTATACAGTACTAATACCACCTTACAGTATATTGACTCTTTACTCCATACAAATTTCCCCTGGTGGGAAATTAGGTTTTATAAGATACACTTCTATAGCATGCTCTTGAGCCAATAAAGCAAAGCCTATGATGAATATAAAAAGATGAATGCCTGATGTCTCACACGCAGACCTCTGCAGTTATCAGCATTTTTGCTTAAGTGTGCAATTATGGCCCTGATGCATCAGACAGTTTATCCTGTCAGATCAATGTTTATGTCTCCGTGATCCCACTTAATCACTCTGGAGCTTTGATTTGCTGCCGCTGCTGGTCAGGCTGTACTGCCTGCACCGAGGAAACGGCTCCTGTCCTTAAAAGGAAGCACCAAAATCAAGTGGATCACATTACCTCAGTTTTCAAGGCTTTACTTGAGGCTTTCTTGTCCTAAAAATTGACCTCAAAATATTACAACAGGTTTTTTAAAGCACTGAATGGTTTGTGCCAAAATACATATCTGATCTTCTGCTA
The DNA here is from genome assembly GCF_000735185.1 of Notothenia coriiceps. Taxonomy (NCBI): domain Eukaryota; kingdom Metazoa; phylum Chordata; class Actinopteri; order Perciformes; family Nototheniidae; genus Notothenia; species Notothenia coriiceps. The sequence goes on from NW_011364586.1 coordinate 408,432, forward strand.
CATTAAAACATCAGGGTCCCTAGAGTCAAAAATAAACATGGAGAAGCAGCGTTCAGTTACGATTCATGAATTTTCACTTGTTTTTTTCTATTTTACCCTGCTTTATTTGGGTTATCTTGGCTTTCAAATGACTGTTTTGAAATGTACTTTAATATTGTATTTTTGATGCACTATATCTTTGAAAGTATTTGGTTCAAATTGCCTTGTGTTGAAATGGGCTGCTGTATTTTAATAAACTTGCCTCGACTCAAAACATGCAGGGGATTCTTGCGGGCTAAATGTACAATAATTAAAACTCTCCAGCTTTACCATTAGATAACTTAGCCGACTGTGGAAATACATTTGAAGAACCATATAGATACATTATGTGACCCAATTCATACAATTGTATCTTGATGGTGTTTGGAGGAACGCTATATGAGGAAGGGTCTTAATCCTCAAAGGGCTTTCACAGGACTTAATCTCTTTTTGATTCATTCAGCCTCTGAAACATGTGAAAGCAATACAATGTTCCATTTTGCATAGGGACAGTGTGTCAGGTGCACAGCGTTCATTACTCACAAGGTCATCTCCCTTCGGTGATTTATCGTGGTTCTGAGTGATTCAAGCAGTATAATATTCTCTGTAATAAAAGTGAATTGTATACTTGGTAGTTATTCCTCCTATGGCCATTTAGTGATGTGCAATTACAAGCTGTCCTTGTGGGAGAGTGCATGCAGGAGCTGGAGTCTTTACTGCAGCGCTGGTCTAATTTGTGTTTCACAAACTAAATCAATATGAGGCGAGAGCACGGCTGATACTAGTGAACCTGGGAATTTTGGGTATTGAAAGCCGAGCGAAAGAAGGATGATTAACAGAGGGGATGGGAAACAAGCGGTCTGATATTTACACACTGACATCAAAGATTATAGCATTCTATTATTAACAGAGGAGCTTTTTACACAACATGTCTCCTCCTCAAGTCTTATCATGCCTTGTGTGACTCTGGAGGAGCCTTATAAACTCTGAGAAATAACAAATGATGAGGCTTTGATTAGGCTTTCAGAGGGGGAAGAATAAGAGGTAGATAGAAGAGACAGAAGGCAGCATATGAAACAAGGAGAAGCTAGACTGGCAATCACAGAGCGCCAAGGCTAATGGTGCATTCATGTGCTCCTCGGATTCTCCATTTCCTTACTTGGGAAGTCATTCTTCTCTATTGAAGATGCATTATAGTAAAATATTTGATTTGACTTTAATCCCACTGCAGAAACGGCATAGGTCATGCTCTGCTACAAAGCTTAAGCAGATTAATTCCTATTTTGGTCTTGAAAAATATGTTTTAGGGGATGAGTATGAACAAACTATGTGTGTGTGTAAGAAAGGCATAAACAACCAATTGAAATGCACTGTTAATCTAATGAGGAAAGGTGATTCCTGTTCTTTATGCTTTTATGCTAATTATCACTCATTTGTAAATGTGTTGTTCCTACTTAACTTGTCAAACTAACATCGAAATATTATTAGAATCACAAAGCATGCTATTACCCTGTAAAGAGTCACAGCAAGGATTCAGAGAGGATTTCTATAATTTATTTAGCAATAAAATGTTAAAATAATTATGAGGAACTATTTTGTTTTCTCTGACTCATACTGTAATCATATCATGCAGGAACTACTGACGCCTCAAGAGGATCCACGAGCACATTACATTCCTCTTGGATGATTCAGTGGAGCTTCTCTAAACTGAAAGAGACAACATCAGCCGTTACAGAATCACCATGTCGGGGGGGTTTAAGGGTTTCTGTTTTACATTTCATTTCAATGATGGACTGTTGCTGTGGTGCTATAATTGGCAGAGTCGAGCATATTCAATTTGTCTGGATGTTTCATGAACACAGAACACTGTTTAAACTTCAAGAGCTTTCATCCACAGAAGATTTCAAAAGTCATCTCCCACTGCAACTCAAACAGCAGCGGTGCTTTATGAGAGTTTAAAAGGAAGACTGGATTCAATTCAGAGGCCAGATTATTCCTGTGTTCGCTTTGAGCTTGTACTGCAGCAGATGCTCAAATGATGAACGTTTAACACATCGTCCGCTCAGTTAGAAATAATTACACGTTGTAAAGAAAATATTATTCAATTACTGTAAATTGTTGAAAAGGACACTGTTTTTCCCATAATAAATGTATCTTATAACCATCATTTGAACAATAATACAACCCCAATCATAGTCTTGGAAATCTTACCCAACTGCAGTTCAATGGGCAAATAGTTAAGGCTTTCAAAAAACATGTGAAGCCTCAGTGGTGAAAACAGGAAGCTCCTAGTAAATTAACATATTGAATGCTCAGCCATAAAATGCTCCCAAAGCATGCTTTCTGTCAGCTTTTATTGACTGTTTTGCACAGCTTCCTGTTCCTCACACAGATGAGGCCCCAGATGAATATTCAAGAAAACCTAATAGAGAGCTCAGTTTGTGCTCTATCATCAGTAAAGCATATAGACATGTCTGTGAGCTTCCCGTTCCCAAAAAGAAGATTTACCACAGCTCCTGAAAACCCCATTTGACTGTGTTTAAACCCAGAGTGCTAAGATCCTCAGAGGCAAAGTGAGGTTGTGTCACTGCGAGATTATGAATGATGGTAAACAACATTTTAATGTGGGCGAGAGGTTTAATGCTTTAAATATAAGCTAATGACATGTTAAAAAAAGCATTTATGTCCCTTAATCAAAGCACTTTGAGAACAGGCTCACGGTATAATGAGACAAGGAGCTGCCCTGGCACCTATTCAACGATTTCCCTCCAGAGTGATGAACTGAGTTCACTGCCAGTTATCACAGTCTCTCTTCAAAGATTTACTTTTATTGTAACTGCTCAAACACGGCTAAGCTGAATTAATACCATCCTCCCCTGGTCACTCTCGTAATAACATCACGGTATACTGGGATGCCTTTGAGCCCTTTTCTAAAATATCTGTTTTACTTTCGCTATAACTTTCAATCTGTTCAAACATGAGATGAGTAGACAGTTGCTTAATATGCTCAAATTGCTCTCCCAGAGTAATGGAATATATTGTTTTCCTTTAACTGGTGCACCATGACCGGCTACTGGGAGGAATTCAATCTGAGAGAAGTGTTAACAGAGCTGAGGTTTTACTGGGCAGTCTCTCTCCTCGCATTTTTATTATCTCCTCACTTTGCTCAACCATCTAACAAATGCACAGCGACTTAAACGGAAAGCCTTTTTACTCCAGGCGTTTGTTGTTTGGTCCTCATGTTTGTTCTTGTGATCTGACTAAAGCACTCAAAGTAATTTAAGTACAATCACTCCATGTGGTTTACCATAATTGAGCATTAAATTAAACGTTTCAACCTCAAGAGGTTCGCTGGGCATATCTCTTCCACAAATGTTTGTGTCCTAAGTGTTCAAACGGGAATTTATAATTTCAAACCGGTTCACAACAATTGTTCTTCACACAGGACAGCTATCAAGAAGTGTTGATAATTGCAGACTGTTCAAACATAAGACAAGTAGTTTTTGTTCTCTGGCCAATTTCACAGTAATTGCATATTATCCAGGGACACTATTGGACTCAAGAGGTTTCAATAATGCATGATTTTCTCCATTCATTCGCAACCATGAAGAGGCTACAATCATTGTCTATTGAGGGAGCTTGCTGGAGACGGTGAAGATGGGAGGACGAGATATCATTTAAATGGCGCATGATTTCCACAGCTCAAACTAGAAAAAAAAAGAGGTACAATCACGAGAAGATCTACGGTGAGAGTGGAGATAGAATGGAGAGCAGGCATGTATTCAGACACATTAAAATGTAGGAGTGCATACACAAAGAGATGAATTAACATGATAACTATCTGAAGAGGGAAATGAATGCAAATCGTACGTGACTGATTGTATGAGATCACACATTATGGGTATTTCCTCAGGTGTAATGGCTCTTTAGAATGCCAATTGTTAAATCTGATACCACTCATGTCTGTACCAAGAGGTTTAAATAAAGTCAATGTAGATAGGGCTGGTCAATTAATCGTATTTTAAATCGTGATTACGATTATGGCTTGCAACGATTACGAAAACAACGTAATAGAAATAAAACGATTACCGTAATTTTCGGACTATAAGCCGCGCCTTTTTCCCCATTTTTCGACGCTGCAGCTTATATAACGGTGCGGCTAATCTATGGATTTTTACAGCTAACGGCCACTAGGGGACCTCCTAAATCTATGGGTTTTACAGGTTACAGTCCACCACCTTTAACTCTATGGGCTCTATGGCCGGTCCGCGCCCCCCACCTTTAAGCGGCGGGCTCCAGCAGGAAAAGCTGGAGGCGCGCAAAAGTAAAAGTGGAACCGAGAGTGGTACGAGAGACAGAACGAGAGCAAGACAGACAGACATTACGAGAGCGAGACAGACCGGACATTACGAGAGCGAGGACAGTTTTGTCCCCGTTATCACTGGTTTGAAACCGCTGCTGTAGATCACTGCCGTACGTGCGCTGGGAGCGCACCGTTTAAGTCGGAAAAGTTTTGTGTGTCTGAAACGCTTATGTGATACAGTACCAGTTTTACACAGCACAGTACATGTTCTGTAGCTACTATTCACTAAATGCTAACACTTAAATACGTTATGCAAATATGCAACTTGTTTTGTTGAAATGTTAAATAAATGGGAGCTTCCTCAAACAGCCATCTCTTTCTCCTTTTTGACGATCTCCTCTGTGCACGAACACCTTACATATGGTCCAACCCCTGTCAAACCTTACATTATGTAATTAAACTTACGGCTTATATCCAGTGCGGCTTATATATGTACAACATCATTCAATTAGGCTGCTGGCGGCTTATATTTCGTGCGCCCTTATTAGTCCCGAAATATACTGAACGTATTATATTTTAGTAATATTATTATTACTCTTGTTTTTTTTTCAGTTGAATTATACTTAAACAGCTCGGTAATCAAACTGTTAAAATCTAGCTGTTCAAAAAATGTCTCCAATTAAAATGGATAAATGTTTTTAATAATCGTTGATATCAATTATTGACCCCAAATAATCGAGAGATGATGAATTTTGCCATAAATCGTAGCAGCCTAGTCACTTAAGTACAGGTGGGCAATATATGTCACCCATGGCGTCTGCGCATCATCTTCTGAAACCAGACCTAGTAAAACCATGCTGGTGTTTTCTAGCAATCATATTTTAAGAGATTGACATGAGCAAGACCTACCAGCATTTGCCATGGTGGGCCCAAACATTTTTTATTTTGGTCTAAATTGTAGTTTCAACCAAGTTATTTCCTGTTACTTCAGGACCATGAAGCTGGTGGGCCAGGCCCTTTAAATGTTTAACTGAAGTTGGAATATGTTGCAATATGTTTTACCCAAAATGTTGGCTTATATGTTAAGGAGTTTTTTCAGGTTGTGACAAGTGCAAACACTGGCACATGTTTGTTGTCTTGTTTATTGTTTATTTAATTATTTTGAATATTAATTTAAGACATGAAAATGGTATAATTTATTTTACATTTGGTTTTTTTCAGTTGATTTTAAACCTGAACGTATAATTCAACAGTTAAAAAGGTTTAAATTATTAATTTTGTATTTGTTTAAAGAAAATTAAATGGTGTTTTCCAAAGTCAAAATGATAATGCCCATTAACAAATTAATTGGGACCCAAATAATCGGGAATATGATTTTTTTGCCAATATCAAGCAGCCCATAAATGCAGAGGTTTTCCTTATATGCGTGTTTTCTTTTTCCTAATGAACCAGCAATTAAACAAGATTTTCCTTTTTGGTTGCAAAAAAAAAAAAGATCTTGTTAGTTCAGTAAAAAAGTAAGAAGTGTCGGAATACCTATGTTACAAATAAAAAGTCCTGGCCAAAATTAAAAATGTTACTCAAGTAAAAAGTAGAAAAAAGTTATTACCATCAACAATATAGTTTTAAAAGTACCAAAAGGTAAAAGTAGTGATTGTGTGGCAAGAATTGGTCCATTTCATAATTAATAATATATGATAATGTTTTTTTATAAATGATTGGATCATGAAAAGTGTTCTCAAAAGCCTGGTAAGGTGCAGCTAGTTTTGATGAACTTTTGTATACTGCAGGGTACTGTAATTTTACTCTCCAGGTGGAAACGAAGCCTGATTAACCACTTGAATTATATTTCAATCATTCCATCCACATCTGTAAAAGTAACCTTAAAAGTTTTAAATACAGTATGGAGTAACAAAGTACAGCCATTTTACCTCTGAACTGTAGTGGAGCAAAATAAAGTACGAAGTAGCAAATATTTAAAATTACTATCCAGTTAAAATATCTCAACATTTTACTAAAGTACAGTAACACATAATAACATAATATAATATATTTTTTCCAATTTAAAATAAGCCAAAGCAATGTTAATTCGGTTAACAATTTGTTTAGTTTTTACCTTTAAAAAAATAACAAAAAGTACCTACAAGAATACCGTTAAATACCGGATCGATAAGCAGCATCGATAAGAGTAGTAGTACCGTAAAAGATCTTAACGATACCCATCCCTAGATATTACACAAGTAAAGTGTTAAGAGAGTGAAATGTTGCTTTACGAATTTCAACACTTGATGCTTTCACATTGATTCCAATTTCAGATACCTGTATTTGCCTAACTGAATTAGTTTAAAGAGAGAAAACATTTGGACTAAAAGTTGATTAAAACTATGAAGGATAGAAATGACTAAAATGTCACTAAAACTAATAACCATTTTCGTCTAAAGACTAAATCAAAAATAGCTGCCAAAATGAACACTGCTATGGTCTTTAAAGGTGACCTATCATGCAAAATGAACCTTTGCACGTCTTTTATACATGAATATGTGTCCCCAGTGTGTCAGGGAACTCACCAAGTGTCAGAAAACACAACCCTCTCTCTTTTCCTCCATACCCAAATCTCTAAAAACGGGGCTGCAACGGATCTGATACAGACTGATCCAGATTTTAAATATCTCTGACGTCAGAAACGAGGAGCTCCGCCTATATGGCCAACTCTCCATCAATCAGGGGAATGAGAGGTTGCCGTGGCATGGTAACAGCATGGTAACAGCATGGTAACAGCATGGAAATATGACCCGGCCCCCTCCTTTGCAGGGGGCGTGGTCAGCTGCAGTGCATGGCATGCAAAGACAGGGTGGAGGAGAGCAAAATAGAGCGAAATGAGGCATGGCTAAAATGCATGATCTGTTTGGTATTTTGAAAAAGAAAACGTATAAATATACCTTATATAGGTATTGCCCTACAATATATTATTGAAATATAGCATGATAGGTCTCCTTTAAGTTAGAAAATAAAGCTGGAGAAAGGACACGCTTAGTTATCTTAGCATTGAGAGTGGAAGCAGGGTAAGGGTGCTAGCCTAGCTCTTCATTGGCTAATTAATCCTTACAAAAACTGAAGTAAAGAATATTATTGCACATCATGAGAGCTATTCCTCATATTCTATACTGTTCTATACTAGAGGCACATTCTCCTCTATATTTTGCTCATTTCTGTTCAATTGCTATAGTTCTAGCTCTGATACTTTCAATTCTGATATGCTGCATATTACTTGAGTAATAGAAAACATTGATTTTAGCTTTGTTTACTTATTTTTATGTTTATTTATATTTCTTGTCAAATTTATATTTTATACATTTTAAAATTAGATATTGGTTTTTAAAATGGCTTTAAAAAGACTTAGATATTATTTTTACAACTTAATTCCTGTTTTTTTTTTTATGTATGCACCAATACACACCAAAGCAAATTCTTTGCATTGATTCACAACCTGACTGATGTACATTTCCCCGCTGTGGGACTAATAAAGGATTTCTGATTTTGATGCTGATGATTTTCCGGCTTTATTTTATGGTGAGGAAAACATTCCCAATAGTCAGGACCAAGAGACTCACCTCCCCAGTTCTCCAGGCTGTAGAGGTTGTTGAAGTTGTGGCTGACAAACGGCGAGATCTTCTTCAGGTCGTGGGTCCGAACCCTTGTTGCCAGGAGCGACTGGTGGGCATCCCTGAAGGTGGTATCCATTAGCAACAGACCCTGGTGGGCACGGACAGCCTTGGCGAATCCCTCCGGACCGTCACGCAGCAACACGTCGCGGAAACCCAGCGGAGGGTCTCCTGATGGGGAGGAGGGAAAAATATGGATAAGAAGATTAATGTGGGAGTAAAAAGAGAGTCAGAAATCAAAGGGAAATTGTTTTGTGGTGTGTGGGAAATCCACATCAGATCAAGCTACCAGTGTGTGCAGAAACAGATAATAAAGAGTGCATTTATAACTGAAAATAGATATATAAATAGATGCTGCAACATAAGTAGATCACAACAAATTAAGAAGTTGTTATTTTTCTCTATTTAATTATAATAAAGTGAATTGATATGGCCTTGGACTTTGCAAAACTGGACATATCAAGAAACCCTTTATTTCTCCAGTTTGTGGGCTCTCAGACTTCAGACCCTGCATAGTGCCGGGCAAGATGAACACTACCATACTGTAACAAGCACCCCTTCACAGGTTAACTGATGTTCAATCAATCAATCAATCAATCAATCAATCAATCAATCAATGTTTATTTATATAGCCCAATATCACAAATGTTACATTTGTCTCAGTGGACTTCACAGTTTGTACAGAATATCAGTATGACAATACAACACCCTCTGTCCTTAGACCCTCACATCGTACAAGGAAAAAGTTCCGGAGAAAACTCACAGTTTAAAGGGAAAAATGGGAGAAACCTCAGGGAGAGCAACAGAGGAGGGATCCCTCTCCCAGGACGGACAGACGTGCAATAGATGCCGTGTGTAAATTGAAAAGATAATACATTTGCAACATAGGTAGTCCAAATGTTTGGAAATGCATGTGTCTATAATAAGAAGATGAATCCACGAGGATATCCATCCAGGACTTATGATCCAGGACCACAGCCACGACTCAAGATCCAGGGCTCGCGATCCATGACACAGGATCATCCATTACTCCGGATCCCAGCGTATATAGACACCAAATGTCGATATTATTGACACTGAGTTCCCTCTCAAGTCGTGCTGTGAACAAGTCCAACACTCTTCATAACTCCCACTAATGACGTGGACAGGGCCTTCACTAATACAGAAAAATAAGCCCTGCAGCCGGATTATTGAACACATCACCCACCGATTTGTAAACATGTCTTTCGCCGGCTGACACTGACACTTATCGTCATGATCGGCTACAAAAAGTAAGCAGCACTTGGTGTACAACAAGGGACTGTACAGTCGCCACCTGAAAGCGATCTGTTCCAGGATGGCAACTTTTTCCATTCTCACAAATCTCAATTTATTTCAGGCTTTTCCATCCTGTCACTCAATTTCCCATCATGCAAAAAAAAAGTGCATTCAAAAAGAATACACAAAAAAAAAAATATTTGTACCCATTTCAGCCCGTTTTCTAAGTCATAAGGATTAATCTCATGCGATATTGTAAATATTTTACCCTAAACCACAAATGTAAACCTCAGGATTTCCCAAAAAGTAAATGTCATGTATCACAAAAGTAATAGGATTCCTCCTCTGCAGACCATACATGTCTCATCAAAAATAGTGACAATCCAGTTTTTTTGACATGATATTTTAATTGCCACATAGAAATGTCAAACTCCTGGCTAAATTTCATTTCTTGAAAACCTGGTATGGTTCATCCCCTAGGGACAATAAATATATATTTAAAAATAGTTCCAATCCATCCAGTTAATATTAAGATATTTAACAGTTTAAATGGAAATGTGTATTTCTTAGAAGGGCTAGATAACATGTCACCAAACTCAGTGGGGTTTGTACCATGAAGACCATGAATGTTGCTACAGAATCTCATAACTCTATATCTTATAGTTATTTCAGTCTTGACCGTAGTGATCGTGGCCTATGGAGGCATGACAATGACCTGCATCTGGCAGGTACACAAGAGAAAAAAATGACATGCATATCCATTAAGAATGTTCCAGAAACTTTGCTGTATGCCCCCATTAGGAACCCAGGATGAACCCTGTTGGACATCCTGCCATTAAATAAGTGTTTCTGGTTAGCATACAAGACTGTTATGTCACATACAGTTAGAATTATCATGTACTGTCAACGCTAAAAGCCTGAACGAGGAGGAATGGAAACAACTGCTGCGCAATCCCCACACACATGCTTATGTTTCCAGTTCATAAAAGCTAAATAGTCCTTAAAACAAACAAATTAAACAATACAGAGACCTTCTGTTCTCACCCTGCTCCCTCCTATCCATGCCTGGCAATTAAACACAAGCACAACCAGAGGCATTCACATATTGGAAGTCAAATTGGGATCTATTTTTGCTCTTGTGTGCGCGATCATCAATCAATTAGACTAGTTAATGAGGTACTATCTGCCCGCTTAGTTGTCCTCCACTCACGGCCCCTCCCTCCCTCTCTCTCAATATTCGCTCTTGACCTTTTATTGTTGTACTTCATCCCTGAAAACAAATGATCTCTGCCATCATTTTCTCTAAGACCGGTCTGAGCAGAATGAAATCCACACACTGATGTGAAAACACACACACCCACACAGGCTAGATGAGCTCTGTGAAATCTCATCGCTGCAGCAAATAGATACGGACACTTTGAACTTATCAAGATCTGTGTATAATACGGCGGCGTGGGAAACACACCCACACAGAAAAATGATTTACACTGAAAGTCTTTCACAATTTGTCTCGCAGTCTTACAAAGTTGCTTTCTATGTTTTACTCATCTTTGACACATCGAGGACACATGAGGGCATCTGTAGAGGGACAACACTGAATATACAGTAGCACAGTGACAGTTTCCTATAGGAAGGTAGTGTGAGTGGATTAATGTGCGTGTCATGTCGAAACAGAGAGCACTAGAGACACATGAAAGTCCCATGGGTGATGTATATGATAATTGACCCATTTACACACAAACACTTTCCCTAGCATTGAAAACACGTTACTCCCACTCTTCTTTCACTTCTCTCCTGCTTATCCTAGATCAGTTCATTGCCTATACCTCTTCACCTGTCTGCTCCTCTGTTCCCTCTCTCCTCCTCCTATAGCTTAACAGAATCAGTTTATAGTAGTAGTTTATAGTAGATGGAGCGACTTCTCACAGATACTCTTTTATTTGTGATAACAGCCTGCCTCCAGAGAACCTTTAACTGTCAGATCCTGGTGGAGCTGCTACATGTAATCAGTGCTTTATTAAAGTCAGGTGTGCTGCGCCAGCTCATCAAATTACACCCGTACAAGATGTTAGTATGAGCTGTAAGATACGTGTAGCCTATTGTCGGCTACAGAGACGTTTAATCATTCTGAATTTAGAAAATAAATACTTGGTTTTGCGATTATTTATTTGATTTGTTTATGTCATTATTTTGTTCAATCAATATAAATTAGAGTCTACCAATTTTGTGATACATCTGCTTATTGTTGTACAGTATATATACTGGACAAATAATTTTGTATTTGTGAATGTGGATAACGCATAGTAGGAAAATAAATATTTTACATTGTGATATAAATATTTTCCTTTGAGTCAAGACATTTTTTTTTTTGTTAACCACCAGAAATAAACTTTTTTTCCATATGTCTATATTAAAATCATGTCATGTTTTCTTAATGAAATTCTGGGTACGTGTATTTGCTATTTAAACGTCATAAGCAGAAGAATAACGTTTTTTAAAAAAAAAGTCCTCTCTTACTTCTTCAGGTCTTTACATTAAATTTAGTTGTTGCTTTCTATTCGCCATAACTGCTTAAATCCAGCCTGCTGAAAACTTTTGGGTGGCATTACTGTTCGAAGACAGAATTTGTTTTCCTCCACAAAGTTCTATGGGAAGTGAGCAACACACAAACTGAGAGGAACTGTTTCAAGAACAAAGACAAAAATAAGTTACCTTGCAGAACACACACCCAGAGTATCTTGAGGTTTCAGAAAGCCACATTTAAGACTCTTTATGAGTCATTTTAAGCTACCCTGAAATGAGTTCTGGAGCTAAAAAAAACAACAAATACAGCTCTTTCTGTTTGAAGATGGCTAATGAAAGCATCAAAAACTCTAGGCTGGAAGAAAAAAGAATATCAACAGAAAATTAATTAAAGAAATTAAGTATGTCTGTGCACAGATTTAGCACATTTGACTACAAACTACCTTCTACTTTAATCCTAAGAATAGAATCGCAGGCCACAAGTGGACAAAAGCGGTCTGTCATTTGTATTAGTCATTATTCCTAAAGCTAGCTCAGAGGCATCGGGTGATTAACCTCTAGATGTCCTCCATTAAATAAATCCAGACAATAATTGGAACAAGGTGTACTTGGACACCATCAATGAGGCACCAGCAATCAGCCTTCACAGGAACGTTTTACAATACAAACCCTAATTAGAAAATAATGGCCTTTCAGTACTTCACATGTCCTGTCAGGACCCCATTGGCCTTCATTTCCAGAGCACTTCGTCCCTTCTGTCCTCAGTGTGGAGGAACTCCCCAAGAGTAGATTCACTTCCTTCTTCACCTTATCTGTATGTGCTGTTTTGACACGTTCTGATCTTTGCTCCTTAGCAAAAGTCTAACTTTTTGAGAATGTATTCTTATAATAAACACTCACAATAAAGTGATCATAGTTAACTTACGAATAACTAAAAGTGAAAACAAAGTATTGAAACCTCTCAAATCAAATGAGACGGTTTTTTTTGTAGACAATTTAAATGGTTTTGCAATCTTTAATTTAACGCCAAATCGAAACGTTCAAATGTGTACCTAGTTGTGCAGTTTTTTCATTTAATAAACATAATAAATAGTAATATTTGTATTCATATTTGATTTAACCATATGCAGCCATGCTAACGCATCATACACACGTTGCGTGCTTCAACGACCATTCACTTTGAATGGGGTGACGTCACGCTTTGCCGAACTGAATTGTGGTTCCGTTGCTTCGCTTTGCCTCTGTTGCTCGCGGTGAAAGTTGAGAAAAAAATTCTACTTTTCAAGCGTCGACGGAAGCGCCAGACAATCAAATCATATGCCAGTACAAGCGCTAGCCAATCAAACCGCGTGCTTGTGTGTCCGGGGCGGGAGATTAATGTGATTGGTTGTTGGTCGCGCACCAGACACGCCCACCGGCAAGCTTCAACGTTACGGAACCGTGTGTCGGATACTATGAAGGTAGATATAGTGCAAAATGCGAGAGCTTGTAAAACCTGAGCTTGTGTGCATACCATGGTGCATACATTTACACTTGTATAAAATGTCCACGTATCTGTGAACCAAATTTGAAGTCACAGAAAGAAAAAAAAAGTGATGTAGCTTGTAGAAAATAAATTAACTTAGTGATGAAATGTTCACTTGCAGAAAAATATAAATGTTTTAAATATACTGCAACTTGGTTAATACAACCTCTCAAATCAGTCATTACAACTTCACGAATCTGCTCTGTTGCAGTATGAATCGAAAAATCTGCAGACTTGACTGTTGCTACACTTCTTGTGATGAATGTGTCGCTAAAGTAATTTTAACTTGTAGATGTGGGGGAGGGTGGGGAGGTTGGAGCGAAGGGGCGGAGCTATCAAAACGACGAGGCGCAAACTCGGGTGAGTCACACACATGCCCCTTTCACACCAACGCAGCTCCCGTTCTAGCTACGTGCTTGCGCTCTCCTGGTTCGGAACCGGTTTTTCTTCCCACCGTTTTGCTCACACCGCCCAGAGCCCACCCAGAGCCAGATTAAATTAAATAACTACTCCTCAAACCTTATACTTTTCTCCAGAGTGCCGTGGTTCATTGTTTATTAATGTGTTTCAGCGGCATTTACCGACCGCTGCAGTGCTGCTCGTCCATCGGAGTTTATTCTCCCGTTAACTCACGGCAGCGGCCGCTGTAAAGTCTTCACTGTCTGACTGTCACACAAGCAGCTGAGTCATTCCTAGCATTCGGTGCCATTTAGGTCCCCAACACATTATATAATATATTTTGTATTTAAAAGGTCTAACGCTTATTTTTTTAAAGCTTGGTTTTAAATGTGTATCCCCTCTACCATAAAACAACAATGTTATTTACCCAGGATATTCAAAATTCCAAATAATTACTCAGATTTTAGCACAAGTACGCCAAATTACTGTGTTAAAAAAGACAGATATAAAAAAAGAAATCGAAGAAATACAAACTAATTCTACATTTTTGTCACTGTTGTATAACCCTTTTGCTAAAATTCCTCACCAAATTAAAATTGTTTTTATTAATTCATTTTTATGGTTTCAAGTTTTGTGTGTGTGTCCCCTGTTTGAATGTCCCCCCTGTTACTCTGATTTGAATCCCTCTGGACACGCCCCTTTAATACTCTACTATTTGTATGACTCAAGAGGAAGGATACATTTTGAGTGGGAAAATCATCTTAAAGAAGCAAAGTGTACACTGTACGCATTCTTCCTGCATTCTTCCGTTTTTAAAGAACTTAACTGTTGCGGTAAAGCATAAATCTCGCCCCTGTTATGCTCATTTTTAGTGGAAACTGATCATTTGTTTTACATTTAGAAAATATGGTAAATATATCTATCAAATATGTGTTTCTGTTGTCACCAAGTGCTAGCTTGATTATCATCACACATGTAGCAAAAGCAAAGTTTAGCATAAAATGTCAAACCTGTTAATATGTTTCACACAGTCTATGGTTTCACATTAACAGGGTGGACTCACAGTAACTGGGGATGTTACAAAAATATATTTTTAAAAAACATAATATCCTGAGCTTGACCAAAATATTTTTTCTTATACTTTAACAAGCCATCATTCTGATTAAATAAAAAGAAACATGGACAATTATGTTTTTTATTTTTTTATTAACCTAGCTGAAATCGCACCGAATGCTAGGAATGACTCAGCTGATAAATATCCCCAATTCCCCATAAGTGAATGTGTGTCTGTCTGAATTGACGCTGTTTGGCATCACAACGCTGTTATGAAAGTTTCTTTGGTATAAAATGGGTGATGTTAGCACAGCAACCGAGAATAGCAAACTGACGATATTGACTACTTGTTGCAATCCAATTGTAAGCCGTTTTCTACAGGCACATTTTACCGGCATATTTTTCATTATGATTCTACTTGTGATAGTCGGACATGACAACCAGTGCAGCCCATGTATTGATTCCATTTGATAGCTGCTATAATACAAAACGCCTGCCTGCTCTCCATGATCAATAACAGCGAACGGATGGTCAAAGTATCCGGTTCGACCAGACTATGGCTGTGACTGAGTTTGCGCCTCGTCGTTCTGATAGCTCCGCCCCTTCGCTCCAACCCCCCTCCCTCCAGCCACATCTACAGGTGAAAATTACTTTAGCGACACATTCATCGCAAGAAGTGTAGCAAAAGTCAAGGCCGCAGATTTTTCGATTTATACTGCCACAGAGCAGATTCGTGAAGTTGTAGTGACTGATTTGAGAGGTTGTATTAACCAAGTTGCAGAAAATATATTTTAAAAAAGTATATTTTTCTGCAAGTGAACATTTCTACAAGCTACAAAACTTTTTTTTTTTTTTTCTTTCTGTGACTTCAAATTTGGTTCACAGATACGTGGATATTTACAAGTGTAAATGTATGCACAAGGTCAGATTTTTTTTCTGCTAGTGCTCACATCAGGTTTTACAAGCTCTCGCATTTTGCACCATATCTACCTTCATAGATATGTCATGGGTGGGTTGAACAAGCTTTAAAGCTCGCCATCAATTCAAAACCTACAGAAATGATCATGTGAAAAAGGAAATACAGAAATAACAATGTTGCTATATTATTTTTCATGTATTCATGCAGGGGGACCTCATGATTCATGCGTATATTATCAGGAGCATATCTTGAATCACAATTATTTTGTCCAGGATAATCAATAAACATAATTCCCAATAAATATATCTCATGTTGTTTATCTCTATCTCATCGTTTCATCTATCCATGTCAGCGTAATACATGTATTTATTATGCTGCCTCTATTTTCATAACCCCTTCCCGTCTGTGTCCCTCCCTCCACAGAGGGCGATAATACAGGCCTAATCCCTCTCTTCTCAATCCCTCCGTGGAATGAAAGAAAGGATATAAGCACATTACAAATCTCATTACTAGGCTTTAGGTATGCCTCTGTGCTGCATACTTCATCAGCTCCTTACAGTAGGTAAGTGGGGGCATGCACATCAGAGGACGTGTGCCTATAGTACAGTACGAGTCGGTGTGATTTTCCAGAGTAAATGCACGTGTGTTTGCTGCATAAGAGGGGCGGGCGATGGTGGGAGTGTCAACACTAGATTTGCATAAGTAGACAAGTGTAGGGGAAGCACAGAGACTCGCTAACTCACAAGGAGACGTGCAAACATGGCGGATCATTCTTCCCTTTTCTCCTCCACCCCGTTCCACTGTGCACGGTTTTTAGATGTCAGATTCGATTAGTGATGCCTGATTAGGATTCATATTATTCACATTATTTTGTTTTAGGTTTGTGTTTGCTGTGCACGCTGGGGTATGTGCTGAGGCAGAACAGGGTGCTGATAAACATGTCAGATTGATACAGCGGACTGTTTTGTTACTGTCAAAGGGAGCAGCTGCAGAAATGCAAGGCCGTTAGCACCCGAACGAGCGTTAACACTGGAGCACGGTGGAGAACGACTAAAGAAAGCATCATTGTGAATCTGACACTAAAACTGGCATCAAATGAAAAAGAAGACAACTTTATACCCATTTGTAAGTTTACATAACACATACAGTACCAGTCAAAAGTTTGGACACACTTAATTCAATAGTTTTTATTTATTTAAATGATGTTCTACATTGTAGATTAATACTGATAACATCAAGATTATAAAAGGACACATTATGTAGTATAAAAAAAACGCATTAAACAAACCAGAATATGATTTTTATTTGAGATTCTTCAAAGTAGCCCACTTTTGCTTTGATGACAGCTCTGAACACTCGGCATTCTCTCGATCAGTTTCATAAGGTAGACTTTTTTGTTACTACATATTTCCATATGTGTTCTTTCATAGTTTTGATGTCTTCAGTATTCATCTTCAATGTAGATTGAATAATAAGGTGTTTGAATAAGAAGGTGTTTCAAAACGTTTGACTGGTACTGTATAAACTTGAAAAACAGAGCATATCCAATCCTCATCACTTTGTCAACTTATCGATTGGTCAATCAACAACAACAAAAATCAGCTATTTTCATAAACGGTAAAGTTATTGTTGTTCAACATTTCATGAAAGACCCTTCCAGCTTCTCAAATATGGAGATTTCTTTCTTTTATCTTATTTTATCATATTTTGGGAATATGTTCAAGCTTTGGAAAAACCACGAGATTTAGGACTGTGACGGACACTTTTCACAAATGTATTGATCAAACGATCAATCTAGAAAAAAATGGTCTGTATACTCGATAATGAAATCAAGCGGTAGTACACGCCTTAGTTAAGCCTTTCAGGGATCCCCATTATCTCTGAAGTTAGGGTTAGGAGAAAAGAAACCCAGCATAGCTCAGATCCAGAACCCCTCAGGGACGGGCCTGGCTGCCGGCCTCTCTGCGGGGGTGCTGGTGCAGAGCGGAGTGAGAACAACTTCTGCCTTTGCAAACAATGAAGTGCTCCCTCTCTCCGCTGTACTCGCAGCTCAGCAGAGCACTCTGGGCCAAAACCCTTTTCCTCCCTGAGTGCTAAACTGAGCCATTTAGGAAGGCCTTTCCCGCCTTCAGCTATCGGACGGCTCGACAGCCCATTTGTCATTCGGCGGGTGTTTTTATCCAAAGTGCCCTCCGGATCCACAAGTGTTTACTTTTTTAGAATGGTAGCCCGAGGGGAAATGAAACTCTGAACCCCTGGCTTTGGCGGTACCTTGCTAAATGAGTCCAAAAGTAATAAATGCATTTTAAAAAGGATGATGCATTGTTGTATTATCATGGCAACATTTCCTGTTGTGACACTATCTAAACACCATATTAACCTATCAGTGGCCGACACCTCGTCCTACACACAGATGTACACTGTGAAAACAGCTTTTTTGCACAAACTGCTTTGAATGCACTGGTGCACTTTTTCTCATCAATGTGACTCAGGAGTTGTAGCTCGGTTTGCATAATACGGCGTGAAGGACCTTGAATTATGCATGGTGATTTGCTGAATTGCATTAAATTGACATACCCAAGGTAACAGGAGGGATGACAGGGTCTATGGAGGAAGGCTTGGCTTTGACTGGAATGGGTGTGGTTGGTCCGTTCACCATCACATGACCTGAAGAGGGGGATAAAAGCAGAACATATATTACACACTGAGCATTCTGTTGAGACAATGAGGAAAACACAGGTGTTACGTGACAGCATCCGAGTGCGTGTGCTGTTTACACACTGACCCAGGTAGTGCAGCAGTTTCTGGGCCCGGTTCTGAGTGGGTTTGAGGTTGAACAGCTCCTGGTTCTCGTCGATGAACTGGGTGTCCACGGTGGAGTTGAGGAACTGGTGGTTGGAAAACACATTCTGCAGGAACGGGATGTTGGTCTGGAGAGAGGATAAACAGAGGAGAGGGTTTTAATTTGTCATCGTCTTTATACAAAGGGTTTGTACTGTTAGATGCAACTTGACCCAAAAAGTTACAAAGAGACGAGAGCCCATACAGCAATCAGCTCACTCTCTATTCTACAGAGGAATCACTTGAAAGAAGAGAGCGCAGTTCTTTTGGAGACAACATCTCGCTTCAGAGCTTGTTTTAAACGTTTGTAAAAATACAACTTCGCATTGATAGATGCACACATAATGACACCAAAACCACATTAAAATACTACAGAGCACGTTAAACGCTGCGAGAAAAACACACAGGCTAAATGTCAACAGTTGGAAGTAATTACATCTGTTTAGATTTTGTTGTTGTTTGTTTGCCTCAGAAGTATCATCATGCCAATCAAGCCCCCTAAATTAACCAAGATGAGGAGAGTGAATGAGAAAGCACAGAGAGGAAAGAGATGTAATTGTTGGGAGTTAATGTCATCACTACATGTGTTGCCTTTTCTTACTCTCGTAAGCGCGTTTTAACAATGTGCCATGTCTGCTTTGAATTGCTATAAGAGGCGGAGGGAGAGGATGAAGATGATGACGGTGATGATGGGGGGGGAAAGGAAGGAGGAGAGAGATTAGCAGAAAGAAAAGCAGAAATGTTATTTGAAGGGATTCAGTGAAAGGACGATATGCTAATATGGCCTGGGAGCAGCAGTAGATGTGTTCATCGCTTTGTAATGTCCCCGAGGGGAGGCTGAGAGTGAAGGAATGTAAACTGGGTGAAAAGTTTGAAAAAAACTGTCTTTGCACACGACGCCAAATGTCAGAGTCTTAAGTGGCATTTAAAGCAAAGTAAACCCCTGCCACTCATGACCCCACATCCCCTTTATTTTCTAAATGCGCACCCACAACCAGAGCTCAGAAGCAAGGAAAGAGTCCCCGAGGACTTCCTGGGTATCAGGTGTGAAGCCCTGTTAGCCCGCCTCACTTTCTATATATAGTCTATGGATAGATCTCACACATCCCGCAGATGGACAGAAATTACTACCGCGTTTATCCGACAGTCAATCACTCAGGAATCCCATAATTGCGAGCAGGAAGTCGAGCAACACACAAACCTCACTTAGCTCATTAGCAGCGAGAGAGAGAGATCAATGAGCTCGGGTGAATAAAGAACATGTTTGTCATACTAATAGAGACAACATGAGAGGAATACATCCAGAGTTACAGGGAGAGTGATTTACATTAGGAGCAGAGAGGAAGAGAACAATGGCAATATTAGTATTCAAAGTTGGATCATATAAGTATAACATCTAGTCATTTATTGAAAACAATATTTTTGGGGGAATTAGTCACGTCCATTGGATTACAAAAATGTGTGTAAGTGCGATTTCTAAAGTAGTCTGGGTTTATTACAGCTATTTCTTTTTTTGTTATCTTATTAAATATGTCCGATTATGTCCTACAGAGTACATATTTCAGTTTGCAAATACAAATCTTATTCTAGAGAGGGAAAGAGAAATGGTCACTTTTTCTTGAGCCATAAAGGCACTATTTATTTAGAGAAATCGAGAGACAAAACTCTCTTTTTATGCTTTGATATTCCCAGCAAGGAGAGAGGAGAGGAGATTCATATAGCCATGCTTCAGGCTTTGCACCTAAACAGTAGCTGCTATATGACTTCAGTAACATGGACATCTTATTTCTTTTATTTATAGTATCTGCCTGTATGAATCTTGCATTACATGTGCTTGCCCTTGAGGAACCATGCAGCCCAATGTGGATATTGTCTTATTGAACCTTTCTTTATCATCACAAATTACAAAATGCAAACTGGCAGAGCAAGCTAGTGAAGTTTAGCTTAGCAGTAGGAATAGAAATGTAAACTAGCCTGGCTCCAAGGCAACAATATATGCCTCTAAAAATAAACAATATGAAAAGAACACATACATATTGTTTTTTTAATCCACACAAAAGAAAGTGGAAATAAATGTTTCCCGACTTTGCAGACTGGCGGCTCCACTGTGCTAAGCTAAGCTAACCTGGCTACTGACAGAGGCCTTGTTTATGAGAGGTTTTAATCAAACTTGCACTTGCTTAAAAAGGAGATGAGGTTATGAGTGGGTGAAAACTAAATTAGACTCCAATGGAACTGCAACAAGGAGTAGTTCAAGGTCAAACAGGGTTAATAGTATAACTAAAAGATATAACCCAACAGGAAAAGGAAAAATACTCATGTTTTATTATTACCTTCTTTGGATAGGATGTTTTTATAATTGGGCTGGGGACATTTTCACAATTGGAAATAATAATAATCTCATTATTTTCCTATCTAGTGAGCATAACGAGTAAAAAGCAATCAAAAGGTATAAATAAAATAAGAAACGTGTAAAGGCAGTGTCGAGGAATGAAAGATAAATAACACAAACAGCAGCTATTAATGAAAGACTGAGAAATAATGGAGACGCCATTAATACACCGACGTTTGTCCTTCTGACACACACACACACACACACACACACACACACACACACACACACACACACACACACACACACACACACACACACACACACACACACACACACAANTGTCGACTGCACATCACAGCGCATTATTTTGACCCCTGTGGGAACTTCAGTCTCATGCTTTGACTGTTATGAAGACAGAGGAGCGGCATTTCGCCGACAACTGTAAACAGGCTTGTCTGTTTGAGCAACTGGCTCAGTGCAAAGAAGTAGACAGGGTTGGGAGAGAGTGTAAGAGAGAGAGAGAGAGAGTTCCAGGTTGTTGTATTGAAAATATTCAGGAGAATATTTCTCATTGTTACAATGATAATAAACAATCATTTGCATAAAGCATATTTGTCCACTCATATGTTGATAAGAGTATTAAAAACTTGAAAAATATTCCTCTAAGGTACATTTAGAACAGATACAAAATGTGCGATTAAATATTTGAATCGACTGAGAGCCCTAGTTTAAATACATACTTGTATTCAATTAAAAACATATTTTACTGTGAATTTTACCTTAACTTCTTATGTTATATTTATATATATATATATATATAAATATATCTTAAATTACATTTTTGATTATTTTATTGCACTTTGGCTTCTTATATAAATATTTGTATTTTATTTGTATTATTTATCTTGTACTTGCTTTTATTTTAAATTGGAGAAACTTCCACAAAATGCAAATATTGTTGATTCTGATATACTAGATATTACCTGAATGTTAACTAAGAGTTGCTTTTTAAAGAAGAGGATACAGAAAGTATGGAGGTGCAGATCCCGTGTTTGATTTTTAAAGATTAAATTCATAATAATACATTCTTACTCAAAAATGCACAACACACACCTGATCACCCCCACAACACAAACAGTGCATCTCTCTGTCACACACATACACACACCCCCCCCCCCCAGTGATTAGGAGTTGAATAGGGGGGCTGTCAGGTCATTTATCTTCTCTCCTCTCTGTGTCCCCCTCCCCATCCGTCACGCCCTAACCACTGTCCCGGACACATAAACAAGATCAACACACACGGCCCGAGAGTGAATTTACACAGACATTATATCAGCTACAGATTTACTCAAGCAGACAAAGCAGGCCCAAAACACACACACACACACACACACACACACACACACACACACACACACACACACACACACACACACACACACACAATAATGATGTGAAACACTCTAGGAAGGCCCACACACACATTTGTGTCTCGCTTCCCAAGGTCTGTGGCATGCGTTTCTGTCTTCACACACGCTCACACACACACATTCAGATTGTGAACACAACTGGCACTATGAATATTCCATGCATTAATG
The DNA here is from genome assembly GCF_000735185.1 of Notothenia coriiceps. NCBI lineage: Eukaryota > Metazoa > Chordata > Actinopteri > Perciformes > Nototheniidae > Notothenia > Notothenia coriiceps. The sequence goes on from NW_011364586.1 coordinate 430,865, forward strand.
ACGGTCATAAAAAGCACTTTCTATGACACCCCAGTCTATAAAAGCTCAAAAAAGATATCTTCATTGTGTTCAAATCAGCTTTTAACAAACAAATATCAGTAATGCTTTACAGAAATAATCACAGTTATTATTATTAAATTATAAAGCATTTAGTTATGACTTTTTGGGTCAAGAATAATTTCAGAATTGAAGGTCCTTCAATTAACTTTCTTTCATAGTGTTTTATATCTCTAATATATGTTATATATAATAATGCAATTCAAATCAGACCCATTAAACAAATTAATTAAACAACATTGCATGTGTGGTTTGATGACGTTTTTTCTCCCTTTATTTTAAATAAAACGTTCTGGTGTCATACAAAAGTGTTACCAGAAAAGTTAGCTTACACCCTTTCTATGCATTTGACTCACTAGGCTCAGTATCATAGGTCAAAACACCCAAACATGATATCAAGTTCTGACTATATCGACTTTCTTCTCACGCTGCTGCGTTTATCACCAGGAAGTCTGTTTTATTGCTCCTCTAACTCAGCGCCGGTCGTTATCGCTCTTGTTGCAATCAGCCTTACTGAAGATTGCAGCAGCAACACAGAGGTGAGTATTGATGCCCCAGGACGGGTGCTGCCTGCAAACACAACATCACCTTCCAACCACTCGCTGCAGGGCATCTGGACTGGATGTGATCAGCTGCACACATGGCCTGCAGATGTTGTTATCCAACATCAAAACACAGTTCATATAAAGTGATTTACACCCGAGAGTAAAGGCAGTCACCTTATATTTTCTAATTTGATCAAATCTGTCTTCAATGATACTTTCTTGATTTACTAGGTAATTCAGGAAGTAGGAGAAGAGAACAAGGTACTGCCTTTTAGAAGGTTGTTGGAATTGTGCACATTTTAACTTGAAGTTATTTGGTTATTATATCTTTATCTTATTGAAATGTTTTACTTTTACATTCTTAGGTTTAATTTAGGGCTGTCAAGTTAACGCGTTAATAACGCTAACGGATTTTTCTTTTAACGCCACTAATTATTTGAACGTGCGATTAATGCATGTGTATTTGTCCTCGGCCCGACCCGTAGTTTCAGAGCCCAAAGGCTTGACGTTGTTGTTGTTGTTAGTTGGATGGAGGGAGATTCTAGCGAGAGATATGGATACAAAAAAAAGGTGTTTTAAACCGCAAGCCAAGCATTGGCTTGCGGTTTAAAACACCTTTTTTTTGTATCCATATCTCTCGCTAGAATCTCCCTCCATCCAACTAACAACAACAACAACGTCAAGCCTTTGGNGTCCCCTCTCTCGGTCTCGACAGCTGCAGCGCTCTGTCTGCCTCCTCTGTCGCTGCTCCGTCAGGCTGCCGGCTGATTGAATTTTAAGTCATGTTAATCCCACAGAACAGGTACTGAATGAAGGAGGGCACACTGTAAAAAAAAAAAGAAGGGAGAGAGAAAAATAACACACAAAGCAGGGAGTATTTTTCGAAATCTCTCCTTCAGGGAGGTTTTCTCCCGTCCTAATCCTGCCTCCCCCAGTCACAGCACTTCATTTATCCATTTTTATCCTCATGCTTGTTTCCTTGATCTTTTGCCTCTGTGTCCTTATGTGGTGAAGAAGAGTGTGTGTGAGTCCCGACGAGGAGCAGAAGAGAGGAGTGTGATCCGGCAGCGGCATGCAACGGAGAGAGAGAGAGAGAGAGAGAGAGAGAGAGAGACACAGAGCGAGCAGAGAGAGAGGCATGAACATGAGGAGAGAGAAAGAGGGGGGAGAGGGTGAGGAGGAGAAGAAAGATGGAGTGTTAAAGGAGGAATTCTAACCAAGAGGAGGGGAAAAAAAGAGGTTAAAATCAAAGAGAGATGAGTAAAAATGATTATTGAAGGCAGTTGAAGGTCAACTAAACATACAATTGTACACATTTAAACTATTGAATTATGTTAATATATGATTAAGCTACAGAATTGAACTTGGTTAAATGTCCCTCCATTTCAATGAATATAGGGAACTGTATTCAAAGTCAGTCCTATATCTGGTGGCCGACAGACACAAACATTTCCTTTAGGGGAAACACTTTGCACTTTGAAACGATGCAAATATAAAAACCACAAAAGTGCCAAAACGCATGCAAATGAAGAAACATCTTCACCAACTTGACGAGACATGATCAGCTTTCACCAGAAATCCCTGCAAATGAAATATGCTGCAAGAAGCTCAAAAGATAACTGAAATCACTAAAAAGTGATGCACACAGCGGGTTGACGATCACATTGTTCAAATAAGCCAAACTTTTAGGCACATTCCCAACAAGAGTGACAGTAGGCCAACTTTATAATCCCCCAACGTCAACAAGAGCCCCGTGCCCAGCTGTGTGCATCACTTTTTAGTGTCCCCTGGTTTCCATTGTGTTTCAAACTTCTTGCAGAGTTTTTTATTCGCAGCTTTTTGCTTATGCAGCGCTTTTAGTTTCTGCACCTGTTTCGTCAAGCTGTTGACTAAATGCTGCACAGGTTTTGTCAAGTCGGTGAAGATGTTTTTCCTCATTTTCATGTGTTTGTGAACATTCGTTTGTCTTATATGTGCGATATTTCTGAAGCTGCAGCGAGTTTCTTCTAATGGGAATATTTTGAGCTTTTGCACTTTGTGGGCCACCGTACTCATGCTGCTGTTAATGCCCACTAACACTAACTGTGTATTATTATGTAGCCGAACACAGTCTGAATGAAATGCACTGTTTACACCTGTATATATTACATCATTCATCCCTGCCATTCTTTAAATTGCATACTTTGATACTTACATTGTGACAATTCTTCTTTACTTGAGTCACATTTTGAATACCAGCCGCAAAATGTATTTGAGACGACTAAAAGATCCATATCGGTGTCAGTTGTTGGCCAAATTTAGAAAATGTTCTCTGCTTTACCTTCCCCTTTCTGTCATGCAACTGAAGCCCATGTCTCTGCCTTTTCTAAGCCACCAGACTCCTTTTGAGAAAAACTGTAGTTTCACCTTGCAGAACATGGAAGTGGCTGATCTACTGCTGTGGGTATACACTATGGATAAGCCAAACTTCAAAACGATGTCTTTAAGTAAAGGATCAGAATATTTTCAGCACAGATGGAGGGTTAGGAGGGGGACCAAGAAGGAGGAAGAGGAGGAGATAAAAGTCTGCTTGTATGACGAGAGGAAGCGAAGGTGCCTCCAGCAACTCTGGGTCGGACCGGGAACAGAGTTCTGATGATTAAGAGAGCACATGAGTGGCAATGTGGGAGGAAAGGGGAGGTAGAGGAGAGAGCGGATCTCTGGGGCATGAGGGAGATAAGTGAGAAAGAGAGGGGTTACTGAGGGGAGGAGTGGATGGAGTGATAGCGCGGCGATAGGAACATGTGTAGCTGATAGGACTTCAAACGGTGGCCGAGCACTTCATCTCTCTGCTGAGCCAGTGGCTGCAGGACAACGGCATTTAATCGAAAAGCGGCTGTGGGTGCATATATATATATATATATATATATGTGTGTGTGTGTGTGTGTATATGTGTGTGTCTGTGTGTGTGCCATTACTCAGGCAGAACCTCTAACATTTTAGATATTGGATGTTGGAATTAAGTTGTTCCCAGCATTCACATACGGGTGTATTTTGTCAACACAGTCCCCTCCTGGAGATGAAACATCGGAGAGAGTGCAGGGAGGATATTTGGCTGGAGGAATTGGTTTTTCTTGTATCACAATTTCCACCCAGAAAGTCAATTTTGGTCCTTCATTCACTTCTTGATCTCCTGCACGTCCAATCCCTATTCATTTGAAGCGTTTGCCTTCCAGAGCACTTGTACGCATATCACTTTTTTATTTGAATGTTCTTTTCTCTCCCTCTTCACACTCTCACTCCATTTTATTCCTGCCGTTTGTGGGCCAGTCTATTTTTAACCTCCCGAACCAGACCTCCCTCAAAGCAAGGTCCAGCAAGGAGAAGTTTGATATATCATTTCACACAAACGTATCCCGTTTACTGCGCTGCGGCTTTACGGCTCGTTGCTTCTCAATTAATCAAACCTCTAGCGGTTTGGCACCCGGTCCACTCGTCGGGGAGAGTGACCTTGTTGAATGAAATAAACTAACGTGACCCGCCGCTGCGTGATGGATGGAGTGAGTTCACCAGCCAGGAGGAAATCTCATTACCCACTGGGGTGTTAGTTAACTAAGGCTTGTAGCAACCGCTTTCATTCGGGTTACCTGCGGTCATCAATATATTACAATCATGAATCGGGTGAAGGTGAAAGAGAACGTGCCCCCTCAGAGCATTCCCCATTGCAACAATTTGATTGTAACACAGGGGTGAATAGGGTCGAATAAATACATATGAATATAAAAGCTCCCCAGTTGATAACTTAGCTTGAGATAGCATACTGTATATTTGTATTAATGTTTTCTGAAATGTCTGCAAAAGCCGTAAAACAAATACATTTTCCCCATGTTTTCAATAAATGATATATAAACTAATTCCTCTGTAAAAACAAATGAATTAAACAGAATATAAATAGAAAGAAAACTGTAGAAAGAAAGAAAGAAAAAGGCCTAGTAATGTAAAGATTGTCAGACAATAACGCTAAATAATATTTAAATAAAATGAAATCATAAGGCTAATCATAACTATAAACCTCCCAGTTGATTGCTTGAACATTTAGACAAAAAATATTGTATACAAAGTTTTCTGAACCGATATGTTTAAATATGCAAATTAGGCTTTGTTTTATGCTAACTTTTGGTCCACTTAGAAGAAATCAGCATTCTCAAATACAATAAACTCCTAAATGTGTGTTTGGAAGTTATCGGTCCACTGGTCAGAAAGAAGAATGTTATGGAAGCTAAATAGCCTCTAAATGGCCGCTGCGTGTAAGACGATGCCTTTTGGTGTCCCTCTTAAAGTGAAGCGTTCAGTGAAAGGTCGGCTGATGAGCTCAGAGATTGGCAGGATCTCTTTCTCATTCTGAGTAACGCCGCACTACATCAGGAGGGCAGACCTGTTCTGGAACAAATTAGCCCTCAAAGTGAAAACAGTTGCAGGGGAGTCGGCCCGCTGACCCCGCGCTGAACAAATCCATCGACTTCCTTTTATTGCAAATTGGTTCACTGGTAAACTGGTGGTGCCAACAAACTGACAGAACTTTATTTGGGTACATTCAAAGTATGAATGTTGCTCTGTCAGGTGCACATGGCATTTAAACCACAGTCTATGGGCATTAATCACAACGTCTTCTGAAAGTAATTATATCTTTGCTTTGCAGTTCTGAAAAAGTTGTAGTTTAATGCAGAAGTGTGCACAATTATAAACACGAGACACACAGTGAACTTTGTATAAGATTATGGAGCTTTTATATTTAAAACAATGATATCAATAATGTAAAAATACATAAGAGAAACCCTATCATTTAGTCATCCTTGTCTTGCAGGAATAGTCCCTTCTTACTGGAAATGTTGCTTGTATATCTTAACTCTGAGTGAATTAATTGATAACTTATACAAACAAATTCTACCACTTACATAAAAATGGTCAAGCTGCCTTTTTATTTGTCAGAAATGTGCCTATTCTAAAACGAAATGTTACTCATAAAGTACACAACTGGCTGTGACACATTGGCTGGTGGTGTGTAGGATTACTGTACAGCAATATCTCACTTCTCTGTAGAAAAAAATACCTTTTTATAATTGATTTGAGGAATTTGTGAATCGATTCAGAATCCTAGAAGATGAGAATCTTGGAAGGATATTTCTTTTTGGGATGAAGCTTTAAGCATCCGAGTGTACCCCTCTCCTCCACCCAATGTTTATCTGGCGTGTTTGTCATCATGTGAGAACATGGTGTGTGTTTGTGTATGAATGAGTCACAATGAGTATGTGTGACACTGCTGCTAAATATAAGCAACACTGAAACGCTTACACACCTGTGCGCACAAACAAGTCGCACATGATCAGCAGTGTGTCCAATGCCTCTTCACACACACCCACCCACACACATGGACCATGCACTACTCGCTCTCGAATAAAACACTGAGTATGATTGAACATACACTCAGAGATTTGCGTGATTGCACACACAAACACACACTTATATTGCACAAATCAGGACATGGCCTGCCTTTTAAAAACACACACGTCCAACAAGGCTTAATGAAACACACACACACACACACACACACACACACACACCTGCTCAGCTGTGATGTTAGGGGTAAATGGTGTGGAGGTTTAGATCGAAGGGCAGATCCCCCTCTATTTGTCTCAATCTCTGGATAATCAGACAAGGACACACACACACACACACACACACACACACACACACACACACACACACACACACACACACACACACACACACACACACACACACACCCTCTAATGTTTCTGTTGAAGCCATTAGCATGTCAATGTGCTTGTATTTCTTTAAGTGTAAAACCTTTACAAATACACTCAGATGTAAAGACGCAGGGCTGAAAAGACTTCAGGGCGTTGGTTAGAGAAAATAATCAAACATGTTTCCAATGCAAAGTTGCTTTAATGTGCAGTGGAAATAGGAAACAAAGCGGCAACCAATAAACCTGTCCTTGTGTTTGTGTGGGGGGGCGATAGGAATCTGTCTGTACAGAAATGTAATGGGCTATGCAGAAAAAGGATGGAAAAACAAAGCTGGGAGGCGCAAATGAGAAGATTGCATATTAGATTGAGTTTGTTGATTGTTTCACATAATACAAGCTGCCGTTTCTTGGCATTCGTTCTGTTGGGGATGCTGGGATGTGTGTCTGTGTGCATGAGGAAGAAGACAATAAAGCTATTCATGAATATCATTCTAAGATTAAAGCTAATAATCAGTGTAAAGAACCAGTCCTATGAAGAGTATGACTTGCATAATGTTCCTTTCATTCCTGGGTTCTCTGCTACCGTGCACCTTTACAGGAAACATGGGAGAATTCAGCCATACACGTTTGCCTTGGTTAAACGTGTTTTTCTAAATAAAAGCCTCAGAAAGTCGCTGGATCCGAACATTAAGCTCATGATATTGCCATTTCTTTTTTTGTAAAAGCCCAGTTAGTCACTATATCTGTACAGAAAGCTCAGAATGAGGCTTGTTTTTCAAAAAAGATATTGCTATTAATACCTACTTAGCGCCAGAAATGCTAGCGTCGGGTCGCACACCAATTGCCCTTCATACAGTCAAAATGTCTCTATAGGTCATTTTTGTTTTGTAAGCTTGCAACTGGCAATGGCTTATCTAGCATGATGGTATGGTTGTGAAACATACAGTAGTATCTAGAGGGATTTCTGTTTAAATGTTAAAGGAAGCTCCAGGGTCTGGTTTGCATCCAAAAACTGCAAACTTTGCATCCAAGCTTTTGTTGAGTGTTTAAGTGAGTGTTTGGCTGCTATGAATTGATGAGATTGCTAATGTACTGGAGTTGTCTTGGTTTGCTTTTGAACTCCTCTACACTCTGATGATAAACCCTCAGTAAAGCTCAGTATATTCAAGGTCAGACATTTTAGGGGGCATCCAAATAACACCTTTTTGAGCGTAAAGGATATGCTGCCGATGAGAATAATTGCATTAACAGAATCCGAGCATGTTGTTTACATGCACCTCAGACACATTACCACTTTAATCGCATTATGGTTGGAAGTAATCTGTGTTGGTAAACATAGCTGATAAACCTTCCTCTCAGCAGGACATGTTGACGTGTTAAATGCAGGTGTAACTAATAACGTTAATAAATGACTACATTTAGTTGTGGTGTGCCAATGCCAGAGCCCTGGTGTTTATCACACTGGCTCCTCTACACGTCGTACTGGCAAAACACACTGAAACGGAAATGCTATTTCAGCACCACGGTCAGCGCACACCAGCTGTACACACACCGCCTCCCGATAAGAACACACACTGATCAAAGAGCGTTGAAAAATGAAATGTGAAAACCTATAATCACTGACTAGAAAATCACAGGCAGCCATGACACGGCTATAAAACATTCAAATAAATAATGCATGAAGTTCTGCGCCAAGACAATCTCGACAGTTCTAGCACATTCTGTAAATAAGAGGCTGTGTTTGTCGTTTCAGTGATCCCCTAGTCCCTGGAAGAAGAGAGTATGGATGTTTTAGGTTTAAAGGCATCATGCTGAGCCATAGATTGAATGGAGGATCAGATATGGGCTTTTTGGTTGAGTCAACATGTCTATATTGGTTAGCTTTTTAAATGGAGTCCAGCTATCTTTGTTCAATATCTATTAGTGCGCCGTGGATGAATCACCTTTGCGCAGTAGTCACCGAGACGCATTAGATGAGAGGCATTACTTAGATGATGATGGTAAATGGAAGCTGGTTGAATTGAGTGTGATAGAGACACGCTGCTTTACTTTGATGTGCAGCATGTGACTCACTGAATCCTGTTTAACGTGCCCTTTTAGCTTAGCGACACCTAAATAACCCACTAGGTAGCTGGGGAAAGGGAGGAAGGTGATTATTTTAATGCAAAAGGAACATTATATACACACAAGGGAATGAGCTGGACCCATGACCTTGAAAACTTTTTTAAATTGGAAAGTGACATTTGTATTTACTCCGCCGTGGGGGTCATGTTTTCGACTCTTTAGATGTGAGGAGGATTACAGAAAAACTACCAGACTGATGTTCAAGAAATCTAGTTGAAGGTTGTGCAGACACATGTAGTATTTTTCTCTTACTGAAATTGCCTTGGTGGAGGTCTTCCAGTTGAATATATAAAATAATTCACTTAATAGAATTTGGCACGGTAAAACATGGGCTATTGTGTCAGTGGAAATTATTAGAAATGAGCTTTATGGTTGACATAATTAAAAATAAATGGCCGTTAAATTGTGTCACTATATTTGACATGTTTACCTCCTTGTTAAAGCTTCAAGACTGCTTGCCAAGAATATACCAGGACAAATATACAACCTGATTTCCAACCAGTTTTAGCCATCATCTTGATTCATAGACATCTGTTTTGTTATTATAACACCTCTATCTGCTCCTCAGCATTTACTACTGAGAGTTTTGAAACTCTGAGGAACATTTTGTAACATAAGCAGCCAGAAACCTGACACGGAAATGTGTTTGAAGTGATGTAACATTATTCTTGAGTGCACAGCCAGTACTTGCTAATTACTTGCAGAAAAAGTGTCGTTCAGAGTGCAGACACTTTCTATGGGACTTGAAATCCAAGGTCACACCATGAGAGCTCTTCTTTTGTGCTACCGTTAGCTTCGTTTTCTGTTCATTATACTCTGTAATGCTGCACTACTTTTTCTGCACTGCACCTTGAGTATTTATGTACTCTGGGTCCGCTGTTTTCTTTACGCCTTAATTGATGCGTGTTTTTATTCCGCTGCTCTTCTGACTTAAACAGTTTCCTCATACATTAAACCAGAGGCTACTGCAAAGTGCTCTTTACAAAACACCTCAGCTCTTAATCTCTTTAAACTATGACTGCGCATACAAGTTGAATTCCAACCTTTACAACTCATATAGTGTACTCAGATTTTAGTTGTATGGTAATGGCTCGTCTTAGTTTGAAATGTACCAAGTGTTTCTGTAAGAGTCAAGGTAGAAGTCATTAAGTGTAAGAGTCTGATAACACAAAGTACATTATGTATCTGAAGTGAGATTAGCAACTGTCCTTTATGTTTCATATCTTTTGTTTATCTTGTTACACAATTGGTCATGATTTTAGGTAATGACAGCCAACATAAGTCTTTAGAAGTGGAATAACCATGCTTGCATTTTGCTGCAAGTATCTGAGTAGAGTAGTAATGAGTGGTCTCCCAGTGAGACTACAAAGTCCGAGTGTAAATTATTTCCAAATCATGCTTAGAGTTTGTTCATAACAGACACTTTAGTTGGCTTGTTAGCATTCATAGCACATGAAGGAAACCCTCCACTGAGCTGCTGGTAGAGGAGATATTAAACCACTGGACACAAAATCCTATCTTGTAAGTTTAAGACAGTTTCTCCCATCAAAGCCCACTGCCTGACACGTATCTGTGGTCAGTAATTAGGAAAGAGTGGACTAAATGATTAAGCATGTACATCTAAATTAAATATATATTGTATCACTCTGTCAATAGGTTTGATCGTGAAAAGTGTGCTTTTAGAATCTGTTTTGCGGATCATCCGATGGTGGAATATCGCTTTATATTATAATTTAGACCCAAAGGCTATGGTTCTGCCGGCGGTGCGTGTCCACAGTGTGATGTGATGATGGAGGGGGGGGTGTTGCGAGTAGTTATTGGGTTTATTGAGCTGGGAACTATGAATTCCCAGTGTTTTCCTAAAGCTGTAACGTGCTGAAGACCTCCTGCTGCTTTATGCCGTCTCCAATATCTCTGAGAAGCCCCGGTTCAGTGGTCTATGCGTTTCAGGGGGGGGCGGGGGACTTATTATCCTGTTCATTACAGGAATAACAGCAATGGAGGAGTTCTGCATTGTAGAAATAAGGTGTCTATACAGATCTAAGGAAAGGTGCCTCTGAGTTTAGGTGTTTATGTTTGTGTCGTACACACAAAGTGCCAGAAAGGAGCAGTGGTTGAAAATGTAACTTTATTCCAAAATCATTGGAATTAAGTTTGTTATCGCTTGGTCTAAAATAAATGATTCTGCAATCTTTACAAAGTTAAGCAAATCAAATCTGCTCCTCTTCTGAGCCGAAACTCAAGTTTTCATAGATATCTGACCAAAATAATAAAACATAAATGGAGCTATTTCTTATTAAATCTCTTATGTCCTCATAGAGGGATTTTAGAATGGATAGGGAACCTCAATTGAACCTAGAAAAATGAATCTATTTACGGGACCGTTCGCTCTCAGAATTGATTAAAAAAATAACATGAATTTAGATTTAATTTGTTTACTCTTTTTGCACCATAGTATACTTGTGATGATGATTGTCATGAATTCAAGTATATCTAAGGCAGAAGACCACCTGCTGACAGACCGAGGCGCCACACTGTGGGTTTGGATTACATCACGAGGCGTTTAATGCGTCAGCGGTTGACTGCTTAAGGATTCCCAAAATACCACTAAGTAGCTATCTGTTTTAATAAGCCTGCGTCTCAGGGTCCCTGAAAGATCCTGCTTTTAGCTCCTTTAGCTCCACGTGATAGCAGCTGAGTCACTATCTAAAGGTGACACCACACATATTATTTCTGATTCCCGCTGAATTATCCCCCCCCCAGTGGAAACTGTTACCTTGCAAAGTTGTAGGGTTATTCTATCAATTATGTTTCGTATTCAATGAGAAATGTACCTTGTTGATCTAACATCTTCTTTCAATCAAAATGTGTTTTTATTGCCAAAATTCTCAATGTACACATGTATCTCAGGGGGCATTACAGTGTGTACAGCATGTGATGCCCTCCACCTCACAGTCACATAATAAAATCACCAAAGAAAGACACAATGACGGGGAAAGGGTTATAAACCTCGGGGAGCGCAACAGGAGAGGATCCAGAACAGATACATTTCCATTGTCCTGTCCTTCATAGGGTGTTAAACATGGTGACATGGGGGTGAATTGAATGAGGTGCCTTTGGTGTTTGGGAGCAGCTGACAGAAAATATTTACTGTTCATCTGCAGATGTAGTTCTCTTCCTCTGCTAGACTTCCTGACCACAGTGCTATAGCTGTTTCATGTGTCCGGTCACCTTCTATGTTTAGGATGTGGGGTAATTCAGCACCATAGACAGCGTCCTATTCAACTCACTGAGGCAACTGAAGCGCATCCAGACTTTCTTCACACTCACTTAATGTAATGTCTGTTTGTCATGTCTAAAGCTCCATCTTCTTGTTCCTTCAGATATGTTTTTCTGAAGTCGTTCTAAAATACATGAGGAACATTAACCTGGACAGTGTCATATGAAAGCTCAGATAAACCGATAGACACGCGCACTACTCACCCTAGAAAGAGATAACTGCGATCAATTTATTTCTCCCCATTTGGGCACATTTCTTTTTACCCTCTGAGCTCTACCAGAAATGTGTCTGGCCACAGCCTTGCTGATGAACTCTGAGGTGAACATTTCTCTCCCGGGAGCGCTGATAGGAGTCATTACATGAAAGATCACCAATGAGATTTTTATTTCAGTGAGGGAAAAGCCCCTTTGGCAAATGTCAAACACTGATTCCAGATTTGTAGGTGCATGAAATAGTCATGGACAAATCTGTTATCTGTGTAATGGGGCTGGGTGTGTGAGGGAGATGAGATGAGTTCAGGACGCTGCTGCTTTTCCTTCGGCATTACATTTTTTTCCAGTTATTTCATGGTTTTAAGTGGCCACTAGAATTGGATGAAGACGGTTGTCATGGTGAGAAGTCGTTTGTTACTTTAAGCAAGCAAAAGAAAGGAAACTGAGAAACTGAGCTCAGAATTAAAGAATGACCTTGGTGTTAAAGCGAGAGGCAGGGAGGTAAGACGTGTCACACGCAGATATAAATGCAAAGACGAGTGGAAACCAACACGTTCACACACTGAGACCCGCATGCTAAACTTCTAATGAACCAATCAGTGGACTCATTAACGGCTAGCTGAGACCCAAACATCTCAGCGGACTGACACCGAGGGGCCCATTCACAAAAGGATTAAGCTGCGTTTGAGACCAATAAACATGAACAAATAGGACAAAAAGAAACTGGAATTCTTAAGCCCCTGCAAAGAGAGGAATGCAGCCCCAACTGTGCCCCCAAACAAAAAGCATCCTGTGTTATTTGCACTCAGTACAATTCATTTTATGCATACATTTGGCTCAACATTTTCCCCAGCAATCCAATGAACTTGAATCAGCCAGCCTAGATTCCTGAGTCACGATCTGTAGCTCCCCTTCTGATTTTTTTTTTTTTTTTCCTCTGCAGTTGTTGACTGAAAAAAGCAATGCACATTGTTTATTGATATCAGATTAATGCTAAGTTGTTCTCAGCTGCAGAACTTGATGGGCTTCTCTGCACTGTGATATTATTAGCACAATATCTTTTGTGAGTCTGACCTTGAGACTCTGCAATTGATGTCCAGTCAATCCATGAATTTCCCCCTATGATAGTGTTTAACATTGAAATCCCTTACCTAAAGTTTGGAGGAATGCTTCTGCGCCTCCACAGCCAGGATTTGTACCTCGCTTTCTGGAAATCATCATGTCCGTTGTTTACTCGCCATTTATCTGCATACAAAGGCCACATGTATACTTTGCTATATGCATAATATTGTAATTAGATTGTTTTGCATTTCCAATTGCACTCTGCTGCAGAACCCTGTGGACTTGTTTGGTCCTATCAGTGGCTGTGATACTTTCATCTGTGGCTTTTCCACACATCAATTAACATGAGCTTCAGTATCTTCTGATAGTTGCTCACGTTTAAATCACTTACCTAAAGTTTTGAAAAATGAACCTGTACCTCGTTAGGTTGAAGCTGTTAGCTTACATGTATCTATATATTTTTCTACCATTGTTTTGCACACTAAGGAAACATGCCATATGGATAGTTGCAAATTGCATTTGAAAGATGGGCACATTTGCACTCAGCTACAGAACTGTATGGGCTTGTCTGCACTGTGATATTATTTTGTGAGTCTGACCTTGAGACGGTGCAAGTATTTCACACATCATAGAGCTATTAGCATCCTGCTATCCTGACTTTCTTTTTGGGTGCCCACATTTATATTTTCCTCCCTCTACACGTGTGTCACTGTGTGTTGCTTTTGTATCCTTAGGCTCCTTAGTCTACCATTATAAACATTAGCTTGATTCTGTTTGTGTTTACGTGCTGCCTTAGGGCTTCTGAAAAAAGGTGTGTGTGTGTGTGTGTGTGTGTGTGTGTGTGTGTGTGTGTGTGTGTGTGTGTGTGTGTGTGTGTGTGTGTGGAAGAGAGAGTGAGAGGGATGCAGAGGCTGTGTGGAGAGTATCACTGCATGACTACTTAGTGGATGTGTGCGTGTGCGTGTGCGTGTGTGTGTGTGTGTGTGTGTGTGTGTATGTGCTGCATGATTGTGTGTTTGCATGGTGCTCCTGATGGTGTGTGTGAGACCAAGAAAAGGAAGAAAAAAGAGCCAAAGGCGCCTGCTGAGAAGCGCTAAGAGGGTCTCAGAACTATTGATTGTATTTGACAGACAGGTGAGAGAGGCAGGTGGGGGGGAGAGAGGCAGGTGGGGGTGAGAGAGACCAAATTAGAGGTGGCATAGTGGGGAAGGAGATTTAAAAAAGCCATAAGAGAGGAGTGCATGTTGGACAGCAGCAGTCAGGAAAGGGGGGATGGATGTGAGGTCAGAAGAGGAGGACATGAAAGTGATAATGGACTCAATGTGTGTGAGATCCATGCGAGTGCACATTAATGGGACACATGTACAGTGCAGTCGGTTCACCCTGTCACATGCGTCTCCTCTTTCCGCAGGTTTTCTAGGCATCCCTCCTTCTCTGCACCTCCCTCCAAGGTCATTGATGAACAACTAATTCAATGTGGGAGAGCGAAACACGCGGCGTAGAGCGTGGAGAGCCTCAGCGACACACCCTGGAAACCACTCGGGGAAGAAGTGAGTGATGAGAGGAAGAGGAGGGAGAGCACCGAGTGTGTGAAAGACGAGAGAAGAAGACGGGGCTGCATGAGTGAGGGGGGAAGAGAGGGAGCGAGAAGAGGAGGAGGAAGGTGGTGAGGAGAGGAGGTGAAGATCGCCGCCCAATTCCAGGATGCCTTTTGGGTCGATTGACAGCTCCACAGAGAAATGCATCTATGATGGAATCACATCCATAAATAGGATTTAAAGGCGGATCTTTTGCCTGAAGTCTGGATGTTGGAATACCTCAGCCGGGTTCAGCGAGTCATTCGGGATTCTCCAGCTCTTTCTTCACCAACAGAAGCCCTAAGAGGATATTGTGGGATTTCTGCAACCCTCCTTTTTTAAACCTGACACTGACCCACATTCGCCTCCTTTTGATGTGTGTGGAGGCGTGTGTGTATGAAGGGGAGTAGGACAGGTTCAGCACAATCACACAACTCTACCTACCCCCCCCCCTCAACACACACTTCAATCCTCCTCCCGCTGGCCTAACACAAGGAGAAACACCTGGGGCGAGATCTGTGCTAAACACAACACACACAAACCTGGATAACATGTGGAGCTGATTCGAATTACCGAGCCGCACAGACGGAAAAGGTAACATCCATGTTCACACACACACACACACAGTAGAGGTGAATCAATGTTTGCATGGTTAGCCCTCTTGTGCTGAATCATTGAGCACATCAATGCGGTGAACACCAGCACTCACTGGAGTGGGAACTCGTTGTTCACACACACACACACACACACACACACACACACACACACACACACACACACACACACACACACAGGCCTATAAATAATGAACAGATGAGCATCCATAACAAAAACACAAGAGGCACATGTGCACATGAGTACATATGGACACACACTCAAATCTCCAACGTGGCACACAATTGTATGTTTTTTCCCCTATGCTTCTATTTTAATCCATAACAAAAACACAAGAGACATTGTGGCACAGAGTACATATGGACACACACTCAAGCACACACTCCAAACGTGCCACACAAGTGTATGTTTTTTCCCCTAGCTTCTATTTTTAATCCTGGACCCCCCCCTTTTTTTCCTTTGCTCTACATACTGATAGTCCTGCTCTCTCTGTACGTGTGTGTTTCTGTGTGTGAATGTCAGCCAGCTGTCCTGTATCAGATTACTCGCTAGTTGCGTTTGAGCTTGGCTTTCATCTGTCACCTTTATGTAAGCTCACCTGTGTGTGCATCATGGTGAGAGTGTGTGGATGCAGAGCTGAGAGTGTGTGTTTGTTTTTTATTTACGTAAACTTGTCTGAGCACACATACACAGATTTGGCTAAGAGTGATAGACTTCTTCAAAAGACAAGGAAAAAGAGAGAGAATAAAGGAAAAACAGGGGGAATTCAAGTGAAATGATGAAGGGTTTATGTTGGGGAGTCACATCAGAGGATGGTATGATAGAAAAGATTGAGACAAAGGAGAATGACTTTGAGAAGACACTAACTGACTGAAGGATTCATTGATTAACTGATAAGTGAGATACAAAAGTCACTGTCTTGAGTGAAGAATGAGGAGACAATACAAATAATTAGAAGGCGGCACAATCAGACCAAATGCTAAATTATCTGCATGGAGATAAAAATAGAAAGCTATGTGAGGAAGAAATTATTAGAAATGACGATGGACGTCATTGTGTAGCTTTTATACTGTTGTACCATAATTAGTCTACCATGAGCACAACAAGTCTGTAAGAGATCACCAACACGTTCAACAACAAGTAATGAGCTTTTTACAGGTATTACAACAAGGGGGATGTGTTGTACCATGGGCTTCTCCGTGCAGAGACGAGCCAATTACGAGGCTAACTTTAGGGGAAAGTGAAATTCTACCTTGGGGGAACGTTGGTTACCCTGGAAACAAAAGGTATCCGGCACAAAAACAAAACAACCGCATGTGAAACTATTTTTATGAACAATAAGTGTTTTTGAATAAGTGAGACAGGACTCATTAGTTCCTCTGTTGACAGTTTACAGCAGTTTTGACTCCGGCTTTGAACAAGGGCAGCTCTATTTCTTCAAAGACGATAACTGGATCCTTTTCAAAAGTGTAACAAAGAGGCTTTTTGATATCCATTAAGCAAATCATTATAATTCCATAATTGGATTTGCTCACCAGCTAGTGATAGTGAGGAGAATATAGAGCAGGTAAGTGTCATGCGGTTCAAACGGGGAAACAGAGGCGGAGTGAAACGAACATTATCTAAATGATCTTGTTAATCGTGTGTCTGTCACTCGG
Source organism: Notothenia coriiceps (assembly GCF_000735185.1). Classification (NCBI taxonomy): domain Eukaryota; kingdom Metazoa; phylum Chordata; class Actinopteri; order Perciformes; family Nototheniidae; genus Notothenia; species Notothenia coriiceps. The sequence continues at coordinate 447,741 of NW_011364586.1, forward strand.
AGGCTGCAGTGAGGGAGAGGCAGGAGCAGATGGGATGCTCACTGGGGCCTCGCCAACACGAGCAGACTGGCAAGTGAATGAAGGAGCAGGGAAGGAAAATGGCTGGCAATGGACCACTTATTGAAAGCAAGTAAAAAAAAAGAAGCAGCTAAATAAATCGACCAGTTGCAAGGCCTCTCCCTGTACTCAATCTCTGCTCTCTGGTACAGCACGGCACATATGCAGTTCCTAACAAGACAATTCACCAATAACATTCTTAATTTTTTATAAATCGGGTCCCTGAATGCTCAGTCATTTCTGGTCTGAATTTGCAGCCTGAAATGAAAACTGTCAGATCTGATCAGCTGCAGCTAGAAAACTCATTAAGCTAATGCTAGCTCTCAGAGTTGGTTGGAAAAGCGGTCTCCAAATTACTTGTGAATGTTTCCAGACGTTTAGTTTTAAAGAAAGGATACTGCAAAGGCATACTTTAAAAAGGACTGCATACTAAATATCTGGCTAGTTACATTTGTTGTTAGTTGAACTTATTTGTCCCCTTCGGAGCAGGGATGTGGAAATACTATTGGCTTGATTTAGATTAGACCTGTTATAAGGGTGAAGCCTTGGGGAAAGAATAACCCATTAAATGTTGGAACAGATCTGAATATACAGCGTTAATATTCCACTCTGTCTGAGGACCACAGATGGAAATGAGCTATTAGCTATAATCTGGCATATTGCATCTCTTCTCTTTGCTGAGATTAATGTTTTTGTATGCATGGTCCTTCTATAAATAAATACAAATACAAAAATACTAAGGCATTGGTGAAGGTTTGTCTCTCTTTGATTTCTCTTCTAGTTTTTAAGCTACAACAGAAAAAGGCATTTAGGATGAGAGCTGTTTTTCGGGATCCATGTTGACAGCTTCAACAACAGAGACCTAGTTAAAGCATCTAAGCTGTGATTGGCTGTTTTCTGTTCTGGGGAGGGTTCTGACAAACGGTTCATTTAGGAACAAGGAGTGAAAAGGAAGGGGAAAGATTGATATTAATTGATCAAAAACTGGTGACCAACTTAATCCCCACGTGTAGTGGATACAGGAGGACAACCACAACAAAAAGAGGCACGACAAGACATCAGAGACGATGATAAATGACATGTAGGGTGTCACACACTTTTCTGATTCTCCCAGCTCTCAATCAAGGCGAAAAGAGAGAGATTGGAAACCCTGAAGCAAGGGAGACATGGTCAGAGTCAGGAAGATTGGCGTTTGATGGATGAAAGGAGGGACGAGTGAATGACAAATGGCGGAGGGAGAGGAGTGAAAGGCTGAGGAGGGTGGGACGGAGAATCAAAGGATGAGACATCAGGACACTGTCAGCAGCTAAAGGAAGAGGAGAGGAGATGATGGACGGAGGGGTGTGGAGCGATAGCGTGATGAAGAGACGGACTGTTTAAGATAGGGAGGAACAGAGGAGAGAGACTAAGTAATGAAGAATGCAGGAAGAGGAGCGATGACACTTGAGAGGTGGTGGATAAGAGGGGGCGGAGCTAAGGGAATAGAGAGGAAAGGAAAGTAACAAAGCACTGGGTGATTGATCAATGAATGAAATTAGAGGAATGTTAAAAGGATGAGTAATTAAACTGTAGTAAGACGGGTGAGGAGTGTCAAATAAAAGCATGGAAGGAAGACGAGTATGAAAGGAGAGATGAAGGAGAGACTAAGAGGCTCCCCAGTCAGAGGTGGAAGTGACGCGTCGATACGTAACAAAACGCGCAGTGCAGCAGTAAGTTAAGATAGAGGGATGAGTAATTAAACTGTTGACAGTCTGTTTAGGCACAGCAGGCGCCTGATGAGCAGAACAAACTGTAACCACAGCAACCGCTGGAGACTGACAGAGGGGAGTTTTGGGGGGGAGGAGAAATGGGGGGAGAGCCAAGTGTGAAAGAGTGTGTGTGTGCGAGGCAAATGGCGAGGGGGAATGGAGAGTGGGAAATGAGGGATGAAAGAGAGCATGAATAAGAAACAAGGGGTGAGGAGAGTAGGGGAGAGGGGAGGCGAGGAGAGGAGGGGAGAGGCGAGGCGAGGAGAGGAGGGGAGAGGCGAGGCGAGGAGAGGGGAGGGGAGGTGGAGGTGTCTGCAGGTTTTAGGAAATGCATAAAACCGATACTCCCTGGCTGGGAAATTCACAAATCGGGATTAGAAGGATGTCCACATATCTGTGAAAGATTATTCAGTAATACTGATTTAAATCTATAAACCCACATTTCAATATTCGGTTTAGAAATATTGTTCAGATATGCAGACTGGCTTACAGGATCTCACAAAGTACTTTCTTCGCTAATCCTGCTTTGTAAAAGAATACCAAACCTGTGGAGAGGGAAGAGAGGGCCTCCATTTACACACATGCACACAGCTAGGATGCGTTCAGGGCCAATTAGGAAAGTGCATGTTCATATCCAAGCCAGCACTAACACCTGTTCAGCCTTATAAGTCTAAAATGTGAGGAATGGGTTTATTTAATTTAATGGAGGAGCAGATGGGTCGCATTTAGCACACTGACGCTCCAACTACTGAGCAGCTCCATTATTAATGTATCCGTTTATGATTTTGTCATTAGAGGTTATAAAATGTCAGAAAATCGTAAAAAAAAAAACAATGTCTTAAAATAAAGAAAACATGGCGCATACAAAAATTCAACTGACTTTTTGGAAACATTTGCAAGGATCCATCCTCTTGCAGTTGGTAGGAGCCCCCCTGCTACGTGTTGGCACCACCTCTCTGACAGCTGTGTACTCAACACATGCAGTAGGTTGTAAGATGCTCAAGTGAATCATGCTGCCGAACACAGCGTGGGTGAACACTGTCAGAAGAAAAGCGGGCTTGTACTTAGTCTACAATGCATACAATGTAGTCAAAGTCTGACAGCCGAGCACAGAGCGTCCCTGTCTCTATCAGCTCTGCTAAGCACCAGAATATGAGACGCAGTGATAAACAAACTCAAGGGGAAACCGGTTTCTCTCGCTGGCTCATTGCAGCACGCTGTTGTTCTGCCTTTATTAGTGTCCCACATCAGGCAAGAGAAATGTCTTTGTGGTGAGTTACAACGCGGTTTGTGATTCATTATGGCTGAGAGTAGCCTCAGTGATCAAACATGTCTGATAATAATTTGCCACAACAAAATAATCGTTGAAGGTTATTTCATTCCCCATGCCACCTCTTATCCCTAGACTTCTGTATTTTCCTATTTCTTTTTTATAGCGTCGGTAGAGATAAGGGAATGAACACAGGAGAAAAAGTAAGAAACACAAGAAGAGTAAAAAGTGAGCCTGCCCTCAGCTTAGGCAATGCTAAGTTGACTATCACAGATACGATTGACAACAAAATACTACGCATTCCAAAAAGCACCATTTTGTATCATGTGTTTAGCACAGATGCACATTTTCTTGAAAAAAGCATTGAAAAATTAATAATCAGCTAAAGAAAACGTAGTTTACCAAAACTACCAATTAGTCTAAAAATAGACTAAAAGTGGGATGCCCTTGGAAAATAGGAGATGCCTTAGTGAAGAAAGAGTTGAGTTTATGTATGTGCATGCTTAGGATTAATCAATACATCTATCAAAGTGATTCACAGGCTGCTCGGCATGTCATCATCCCACTGTGCTGGATGCAGGGCACTGATTGGCTAACTATTCCCTTACAGTAGGAGCCCTGCTGATACATCAAACTGACACACACACACACACACACACACACACACACACACACACACACACACACACACACACACACACACATTTTGCCATGCAGTATCCTGTCGTGTAAGCCAATCATGTTCCATATAAACGCAACCACAGGAATTCTGATTGGGCTGGAGATGTGGTGTGTTTATGTGTCTCTTGATCGTCCGTTTTTTGTGTTGAGGGTCGCACAATTTTCTTGATTACCGTCAGCTATGTAAACACACAGGTGCACACAAAACACACTGCAAATATGGCTGAAATGCAAGAATGAAGATGGACATGGTGGAAATTGAGAGAGGGAAGAGATGAGGAGGGAAGAGATGAGGTAGCAAGAGGATGGAGGAATGAAACGCATAAGGAGAAAGAGAAATTAGGTTTACATAGACAAAATGGTTGGGCCAGAAAGCCCCAGAGAGGATATGAAGGAGGGATGAACAGAGGAGGAGACCAAACTGCAAGTGTGTTGTGTTCAGGGTGAGTGGCAGGTCAGTTATTTTGCTACACTTGTGATAATGTGTGTCGTGCAAAGACAAATCCGTGGGCGTAAGCAGAACTGTATTTTAAGTATGTGTATGAGTGCAAGTTTGTGAGTGAGAATTTATGAGGAGAAAATTAGGATTAGAAACTGAAGTTGGAGAGTTTTCTTGGCTGCTAGCCCAACAGCACAGAAATCCTCAAAAAAAACAGCCTACTGCACTACCACACAGGAACATCACAAAATTAAGCAGCATTCATTTTCCATTCTATAACACATAGGTTTGAGCAAGCTCTCTGATTGGTCAATAGGCGTTTGATTCCACGATCAAACAACGATCAAATAGAACGTGCCTAATCACAAAGTATCCAGTGGCCTACACACGCCACTAGCCTACCGAAACTACTTCCATGAGCCTACATCTTGTGGTTTCCATAGCGACGTTTAGCGACACACAGCCGTTACACTGTTATACATTGTCTCTTGTTGTAAATCGGTAGCTACAAAATGTCAGATTTTAAAGTTAATTTTGATTTGTTGGGGGTCCTCAGTATTGATGAATGGTTGGACATGGACACAGACCACAAAACCAACGAAAGATTTGCAGCTGTTTTAACTGACGAGTTGAGTGCGTTGGAAAAAAGTCGCAACGAAAAGAGTACATTGGCGTCAACTACCTGGGCTGTCAAATGTCTCAAAGCGTTCTTAAAAACCCAGGAGAAAATGGTGGATTTCGGAACAGTGTCCAAACCGGAGCTACCATGGGAACTACTTTCTAGGAACTACTTTCTGACGGAGATTAACTCAAGCGAAAAGCGTAGGTTTGGGAGCAAATTAGCCCACATTATGAAATTATTTTACGATATTGTCGATTACAATGATAGTTTGTGTAATAGAATCGCAATCATACACTTGAGGCCGTACTTGAACGTCATTATTGGTACTCCAGTACTGACCGCAGTGGGGTTTGAACCTGTGACCCCCTGATCCAAACACCAAGGCTCTATCCACTGCGCCACATGCCTCCCCATTTCTCCCACATTCAGCACAATATGGAATCTGCATCAAAAGATGAGCATGTGGCAAACACAATCAGCTATTCATTTTTTGTCTTTATCAGTCCCCATCTTAAACCAGTTTACTGTGCAATTTAATTAGATGCAACTGTGCTATTGCCATCTGGAGTAAGGGAGCATCAAAACAAAGCAGTATTAAGCCGCCTCTCTGGCAAAGATATGTCAATTATGCAGCAATACAACAATATTTCCCCCCTGGTATAGCAGTGCTGCCACCTCCTGAGCGTTTTCATTGCTTTATGTCCATGACTGTATCTGTAGGACTCTGAGAGATGTATAGAATGAGACTTCGCTAGAGTTTACAGAGGGACTTTCACAAATGATAATGCTGTGATCCCACGTTGCAGTGTAGTGTGACATTGAAGCATTGCAAGAGAAAAATAAACCTTCTGTGTGAAAGAAAATGCACAAACAACCCCAAGCACGAGGCAGGATACCACTACACACATACCGATCTTCAAGCAAGACTAAATAGTGGATATGAGTTACAAATTGAAGCGAGGGCTTTATAACGGATCATGTAAGGGCTGCTCCCTGGCACGATCCAAGCCAGCGAGGTGCCAAGGAAAATCATTGTCACCTCTGCTGTTTGCCAATTCAATTTACCCCCCAGAAAATGTGATCCCCGAGCTGTGCAGCCGTGCGGGTTTTCAAAGGGGAGGAAACTAAATTACAAAAGCTCGGCAAGGAGTGGGAGATTGGCTGCCACAGATATATCACAACAATGTTAGAGAGGTGCTGAGGAAAGTGTGGTGGTTGAGTCGGTGGATTGCAAAAGTGTAGTTTGTTATGTTAGCAGTTCGATGGGATTTAAAAGTTTTTAAACAAGTTTCATTTAGTTTTATGATGATAACTGCTAATGAATTCCACTCTTATCATCCTTTATCTATTTGGTCACTATTGCTTTGGATATTATTTTCAGGAAAAATTATGTGAGAGTTTGGATTCAACTTATAATTATAGTCAGTTATCTTTTACATTAATAAATCAACTCTTTGATCAACAATGTCAGAAAAAGATTGTCCTAATTTCTCAAATTACAAGGTGATGTCTTTAAATGTCAATCCAAAACCCGATGAGGTTCACTTTATTAAGCTCAGAAGCAGAGAAAAAGGCGTACAACTCCGTTGAGAAAGGCTAAAATAAACATTTTCTTACATGTTTGCATAAAACATTACTTAATTAATGGACTGTCAAAATACTTTGGGATTATTTCTTCGTCTAATCACTGCGGCTCTTCTCAACAGCACTTTAATGCTTCATTGCCCAAGCACTAATGCCCAAAGACTTGGAACAAACGGGAGTAGGGTACCAGGGGGAACACAAAAACCTTTAGGGGGGCAAAGATGTGAGCCGTGACTTTAAGTACAAAAATCCACTACAGTTAAAAGGCCCACGAGTTCAAGGCCTACTTAAAGCTGCGCCACTTGAGATGTTCTTGTCCGTCATTGCACAAGTCTTAACGGTTCACCGATTCACAGCCTGTGGTAAATCAGAGCGTTAACGCTGCCTCCTGGTTTTAAGAATATCAGACGCTTCTTGCTGCCTTGCATTTGTACATCAGAGAAGATGACTGGTTTCTAAAACAGGAATACTTCTAACAGAATCAAAAGGTACCACTGCTTTTCATCTTTTTAACAAAGCTCTTGGAGTTCGTTAAATACTCGATTGCTTATCTCTGCGGAGTAGATACACAGTGTGGGAGCCTTTATAAAAAGCACAACTTTAAATCCTCCACATATATAATTACTATGTTTTCACTTCAAACATAATAACTGCTGAAGTGTTGCCATGTTAGAAGATTATAGATACTTTTTAAGAAGTGCTTACTTAAGATAAGGTGCTGTAGTAGCCAAACACATTCTACAATTTCCCTCAGTTCTGATCAGACGCTCAAAACTCAATTTTCTCAACATCAAACGTCTGACTTTTTTTCAGTCCTCATGCAAGAGCTGTGAAATGTGCATCAGCGAGACAAAAACAAGTATTTATATAAGCATTTAACGCATAAACTAATGCAGAAGAGTAAAACGTAACAAACAAAAAAAAATTAAAAATCTGACTGTGCACCGTTCCAGGAACAGAAACAATAATACAAATCAGCAAAATAGGACGGCTTCCAACAGGATTAAGTCAGAGAGGGTGGTGCATACAGATGGGTGTACACATGTTGATACTGAGCCACACACACACACGGTTTCTTTCACTATTTCAAAAACAACATAGAGGCTTGGGAAGAATTAGTTGAGAACTGTATTATTTTAGAGCCCTGCTGTGCAAAGACTGCAGTTCTTTTATTTGAAAGAGAATACACTTCAGTTATTTTCTCAGATTTCCCATTTCTCTTCCTTCACCACAACCATTTACCTCAGGTGTTCTGTGAGTCTTTTGCATCAATACTCCCTACCTATACAGCGAAGAAAAAGCAATAACTGTCTTAGAAACAGATTAAAAAACAAATTAAACATCAAGCAATGGGAAAATACAGACATCTTTTTTTTTGAGACGCGCACACCAACCCACCTACTGTGAAATAAAGACAACGTCTGCAATTTACGGGGAAAGCATGGGATCCAATCCAAGTGTCTCCACCCATGGCTTAAGAACTACCAATGTGATTCTTGTGAGCAGATGTTTGGATATTAAAGCAAGTAAACATGTCCTATATGAAACCCAAAGTACAAATATGAACCAGAAGCCTGAAAACCTGACCTCTTCCCTCCTCCTGATCTTTACCTCCTCCCAGTCTTCTCACCTCCTTCTTTGCAGCCTTCTCTTGCCACCATGATGCTGCAGCCTCACAAACTCACTTTCAACACCGCTCTCCCTTCCCCTAATCAAATCCTCTCTCCCCTCCCTCATCCCTCTCTCTGACAGTGACGGATGGCGGCCTTCACCCGTTTATCGCCTTTACATATTTCTCTGCCCATCCGCTTAACGACGCACATTCATACACACTGACTCTTCATCCCTCTTTCTTCCCATCTTCCTCAAACTCCCACCCCCTCCTTATTCACTCTCTTCCCACCGGGGTTCATTGTGCTCCAATTCCACACTCCATCTTGTGCGCTCCTCTCCCATTTTGCTGTCTTTTTGTCTCTGTATTTCACGCGGTATTTCTTTTTTTTTGGTCCGTTTCCATATCCAATGTTGTACTCCTCTCCACCGCGCTTTCTATACACTCGGGGAGTCTAAAGAGGACCGAATACGATAGAGGAATGACAGTGGAGTGATAGTATCAAAAGGATGAGTGGGCCTACAGTACACACGACTGCCGCACCAAGAGGCTATGTGGGCGTCCTTTTGTTCCATGCCTGGAGAGGCAGAGAGAGAGTGTGCATGTGTCGGCCTCCCTGTAATTATGATTGTGTGGGAAGACTGTTTTGGTATGCTGCCGGTTGTTTCTCTACCTACTATCAAGGGTCTGGATTATGAGTAAGAGTGCATGCTAGGAAGCTTTACTTTGATTGAAGGACCTCTGTGTGTCTGAGTCCATATATTTGACTTTCAGATTAAATGATGCTCTCGTAAACCAATTGTATCGATATTCAGATCACATTTTTTTTAACTCTTACCTTAATTTAGCCACACCTAGTAATCAAACATTACATTAGCAGGCAGAGGCTTTGACTGGAGCGTCTCTGTGGATGTATTCTCACTCCAATCAGATCTGTGGATTACTGTGCTTGTGATAAGTGGCTTTCGAGAGCTAATACAAATCCCCTTGTTTATAAACACTGCGACATCCCCTAAGTCGATTTAAGTCGATTACAGGCTAATGGCATTCGCACACATTCGAGAGGGATTCACAAACATATATGCAGACTTGGAAAATATACATACACATTCATCAGTATTCATCAACATCATCGAGGCTGGCATTTAACAGGGCCTTACATTTATAATAGTCCAAAGCGAATTAAAGACTGTGACCAAAGAGGGAATTAAGCCCTAAAGTGCAATAGGTCTTCTGTGTGAGATAACAAGCAGACACATTAGAGCCTTCTAGTCATGCCTGGAACACCTCCTAATTGCCTGGGTTTTGTTTAAGTTCAAAAGCAACACCGTTAATGGAAGTTCATCTTTCCAAAGTGTCATATTTGACCGGGTTTGTCCTCGCATAAAGGAAAGAGTCACCCTCCTGGGGATGCGGTGGGCGTTTAGAAAGAAACTTCTGGAAGTTAAGTTAAGGTTATGTTCCTTCGAGTCGTGCTCCAACACCGAGCAGTTCCTTCCACGGACGCTTTTAGCTCGTGTTCTCACTCTCTTTCCACCCGCCTGTGTGTTGCTCTCTGGAGGTTTGAAGGTTCATGCAGGGTAGCGCAGCGATCAAGATTTCTCAAAAATAGAGGAAGCAAAAGAACAAACAATAGCGAAAAAAGCGAAGCGTCTGCAGACCCTTAAACGGCACATACTTTTTAAAAACACATACACCTAGCCAAATGCACATTTCTTTTAATGGGATTTTCACACACGTCCGCGCACAGGGTGTTCTTGTAAGTTTCTTTTAAATTTCATCTTCTCTGTCTGATGTCTTTTCATGTCGTGATTCAATCCTCTCCTCTGTGTGTCTCTGTCATCTATCTTTCATTGACTGACTCTTTCCCTCCCCATAAGTATCCAGCAGGCATGATATCAAAGAGGTGTTGGCCTTTTTGCTGTGTGTGTGTGTGTGTGTGTGTGTGTGTGTGTGTGTGTGTGTGTGTGTGTGTGTGTGTGTGTGTGTGTGTGTGTGTGTGTGTGTGTGTGTGTGTGTGTGTGTGTGTGTGTGTGTGCATCCCTTCTTATTGCAAATTCAGCTGCAAACTCTCAAGTGCAAGGGAAGGGTCCCCAAGTGCAGGGAAATGTCACATTAAATCACACACAGTAACACACACACGGTTTAGACCAGCATGGTGAGGCTAACCGTATGCATTGTTGCGAGTTGATAAAAGTTGATGGTAGACCCACACACACTGTACCTGTTTTCTGCATCGGTGCAATGTGTAAGATAAGACTTTATTGATCCCAGAGGGGAAATTCTAATGCCTCAGCAGCTCAAGTAAAAAGACCAAAGAGGAAGGTGAAGATAAGGAAAACTGATATCAAAAGCTACATTCAGTACACGCAGTTTCAATGCCTGAGAAAAGTAGAAGCAGCAATGTGGATCATTATAAGTTATCTGATATGTCAAATATCTCGTATGAACTACAGCCCAATGATGAACTGACTCATCTTATGGCTATTATTTTCTCATTTATTCTTTTTTATGTCATGATAAACTGAATATTTGAAAAGGATAAAACAAGCTAGAGACATCATATTGGATTCATATTGGATTCTGGGAATTGGTGATTGGAAATGTAACATTTTCAGGCTTTTTTTCTTCTTACATATTATAGGATAACGAAAGAACAAAAACTAACCATATTATGGTTAGTCTATATTAGGAAAGATCTTCAACTCTATAAAAGGTACACTGAGTGGGGATGCATGCAATACATTAAAAGTTAGAAGTAGAAATGTTTTTATTGAAAAAAATAAACATTTGATGGCACCTACTGCTGCATATTTGTGTCAACTCCTCCTGAATATATTTGCATAATAGAGCAGCTATTTTCCACAATATTGAAAATTCAATTTAAACATTCTGTGGAAACGACTTAAATCTTTACATGTTGTGTCCAAACTAGTTAATGTTCAGACACCACGCCACAGTATACAAAGTAATGCTCTTAAGAAACAGCCTACATACCTGTGCAAATAAATGACTTGAAGGATTACCACCTTTAGATGTGAGAGACGAATAACACGATAGATAAAGAAGCAAGGATGAGAGAGGGGGAATGAGCAGGAGGGGTGTAAATGGATGGGACAGGGAGCTATCCATCACTCTGGGTCAGATCGATCACTACACGACAGATCGGTTACACCCAACCTGTGCATGTGGGAGTCAGAGAGCTTCAATACTGTACTGCTCTAGGTGCAAATGAGATCTGCTCACTAATAGAGGGTGGAGAAGAAGGCTAAATCGTGTGTGGATCTAAGAGTTTGTAGGAGCAGGAGAGGGAAGGAGACTTGGAGGGCAGCAAGTGATAGAGAGACGGGTAGGGGAGGTGCAGGAGGGGAAACATCAGGGAGAATGTGGTGTGGTAGAGCTGTGACTGATAACATTGTCGTACTCAGGTTGCCTCAAGGGCAGACAAGACAGAGAGAAAGGAGGGAAATGTACAGATGAGCCAGAGGGGTAGAGAAGAAGTTGAGCAAGGATGGAAACGCAGGAGAGAAACACACAAGGTGGGGCACAGCAGTGAGAGATAAATGGGAGGGGATGGATGGCAGAGAGACAAAGAACTATCCGTGGTAATAGAGTCAGAGGAAGAAGAGGAGAGGTAGGTAAGGAAGAGGGTTACTGTGTGTGACAGGGAAAAGATGGGAGGGCTTTCACAAGGGCAAGGCCGAGGCAGGAACTAAAGACAATGCAGGTAGAGACGAAGATAGAAGAACATGAGAGGGAAGTCATAATGAGAGTGAGAGAGAGAAAGAGAAGGAGCAGGGCTGAAATAGAGTAAAGGAACACAAAAAAGGAGGGAAGAAGGAAAGATAAAGGTCAAATGACAGAGTGGAGACACACAGGTGGCGCAACAGGAGAGTGCGTGAGTGTATTGACATTCAGCGAGCTGCGTGTTAAAGTAAGCTGTCTGAGGAGCAGACATTAGCAGAGCGCGGGGGGGCTGGTCCAGCTCAGTGTACGGCAGCCACCGACGTTATGGCAGACGCGTTTTCACCCACAGTTCACTTTTTCTCGGGCATTTTTACTTTTTAGTATTCAAGACTCAACGGGAGCTCGGGTGGGTTCTCACAGCAGACATTCGTGACTCTGTGTCCCTCCCTCCCCGCCCCGCAAACCTCAAACGCACTAATGCTGCAAGCAAGTTTGTGAAACTGATGACAATGGGCATGAGGAGATTTCTATCTGGTACCATTTCTAAGTTGAGCTTTAGGTTTGGAAAGGGTACCAAGTTCCTGGTAGTCATTAGAGCTCCCTACAGCAACCAAGCTCTACTCCAGTATTAAGAGCTAAGTAGCAAAAATAGACAAAAAAAGCAGTATTTTCCAACACAGCAGTCCTTGTAGGCTATTAAAGGTCTGTGAATGGACACAGGCTTGCCTTTCTTCCAAATCCAATAGCATTTTTCTCCTTAACAACAGTAAGAGCCCATCAGTGTAATGTTCTGCCCAAAGACCCTATTTCAAAAGGAAATGCATGACATTAAGGAAGCAATAATACCATTCATTGGAGCCTAAAGTTATCCATAAGTAATGTATTTCCGTCAAATAAGACAGATACTTCTTATCTCTTTCATTTCTTTGCTTTTACAAAGAAAGTGTTTAGGTAAAATTTATCATTTCAGGCAATAGTTTTCTTTATCTTCCCGAATGGAACACTCTAGTCTGTGTAATAGAGCCGCCATTCTGAAAGCAAACCATATATTCGGGAAGAGGGTGCAAACTTCAGCTTTCGCATCGATGCTTCTTCAATATCCGAGCTAAATTGTAAACCCTGCTTCTAGTTTCACACAAAAAGAGCAAAGCTAGCACATAATGGAATAAATATTGAGCCGGCAATTTGCGTCAACCTGTAAAGTCAGCATGATATACGGCCGTGTCTTAGCGTTACTCAAAGTATTAGGTTGCATACAATATATATCACAGTACAACCGCCCGCCTCAGGACTCGGCTGCACGAGTTCCCAGATCGCTCGGCATTAAAATGCAGCCGCCTTTCTGCACCGATGCTCGTGTCTGCGTCTGACTCACCATCTCATTCTCCTTCTCCTCTCCCCAGTCACCGAGGCAGTGACTGTTATCAACACTCCCTGTCACTCTCTGTATCTAGATGACAGTTGCTATGACAACTATTATGCATGCCAATCAGTGGCGGTGACTCATCTCTACACCTTATCACATAGCTGTATTAACTGTTGTGCAGCACAAAGAATGTGTTACTGGGTAATTTCTGAGATTATAATGGAGGTGTTGTAGGTCTTGTACTTCACTCAGACTTGAGATGAACACTGAAAAGGCTGCTGACCCAGTTCGATTCTCTGACCCGCAGTGTTAAGGTGTCCGATGATATAACAAGTCAAATCCTCTCTTCCAGGTTTCTAGGTAACTGTTACTATGGGGACTGTCTGTGTTCAGTCATTTGGGATGTTGTTGCTAGGCGATAAGCTGTAGTGGTGAGGAGGTGCAAGTGTATATGTAAGAGACACAGCAAGAAAGCATGTATTGCATGGGCGTCCACCATTCCTCAATATGGATTTTATTGTATGCTATGAAGTGAGCACTAGGGCAGAGTGGTGCTCATTTTAGAGGAGGCATAGCCCACACACTGCGAGTAGATCAAGGTCCTGTTCCAGCTCTGTCTAGTCAGAGTAGGTGGAAGACAGGGACGCAGAATAAAAACACAATTCAGACGTCTCTTATGAAACAACTCTTTCTCAAACCTATTCTGCCTTTTTTTCTTCCTGCAGGTCTGTGGATCGCCAGGCGTTCTACCATGCCTGTCCCCCCACCCCTCAATCCCTGCAGACAAAAACACCTGCCCCACACACACCCCCATCCCGAACAAAGGGCAGAACACTCCCCTTCCCTCTTCCCTCCATCCATCCCCTCTCTTTCTTTTCTCCCCGCTCTCCTCGTCTCATCTTTGCCCTCCTCATCCCAGCTCGTCCACTGCGCGTGCCCCAGGGCTCCGAAAAGAACACTTCCTGAATCGGCCCCTTTCCCGGCGTTCCACTGGCTGTCTCTGGTCACATGCTGCCTGCTGCCTTCGCTGATTGGAGCAGGGGAGACGTGGGGCATGGTCTCGACCTGTCCCTTCCACTGCGTGTGCCGAAACCTTTCCGAGTCGCTCAGCACGCTCTGCGCCGACAAGGGCCTCCTTTTTGTCCCCGTGAACGTTGACCGGCGCACTGTGGAGCTGCGACTGGCCGACAACTACATCACGGAAGTGGGCGGGATTGACTTTGCCAACATGAGCGGATTGGTGGATTTGACTCTGTCGAGGAATACCATCAACCTGATCCGACCCATGACCTTTGGTGACCTCGAGAGTCTGCGCTCACTGCATCTGGACGGTGAGCCGAAACAGTCAAACTATCCGAAGAAAAATACAATCCTGCTGATTAAAACTATTTGGATTTGGTCAAATAATTACATCATTGTGTGTCTAGGTAATCGCTTGATAGCAGTGGGACCCAGGGACCTTGCAGGGTTGGTCAATCTGCAGCACCTGATCATCAATAACAACCAACTGATCAAAGTCTCCGTCCAGGCCTTCGACGACTTCCTGCTCACACTGGAAGACCTCGACATGTCCTACAACAACCTCAGGAGGTAAGCTTTGCCTTTGTTGTGATCACCCACACGCATCAAATGTACCCTGCTGTGCTTTGTTAAGTAGAAACTGAATGTAATGCTCTGCTCAAGCGGTCTCAAGCGAATACTGAAGAAGCACAGCTCAGCTCCCAAAATGTCAAGGCACAGTGGAAACACCTATGATCAGTCAGCAAACATAATGAAGAGGAACCGGCTCAAACTGCTGAGGCCGGGAGGAGAGGACTAAAAGCTCAGGAAAGTCAAAGTGAATCAATTTTGATGAGGTCCTAATTTTCTTTGACTTTGATTTTGTTAGGATTTGACGAGTGGACGTCTGAGCTGTGAGTGTGGATTGCTACAGCTTTTCTAAACGGTTTGTCATTTACCGCACTGGGTAGCACTCTAGTCATCTCTTTCTAGGACAATGGAGATGACATCTCTATGCATTCCTCTGGACTAAATTATAAGTCAGAACAAAGAACATATTCTCCATCACCCTTCTATTCTCCTCTTCACACTGTCCCACTGAGTTGATGGATTCTGCAGCTTTTAGCTGTCAGTTCTGATTAAGACGTTTCATTCGTCTGCTCTACACAAGCTCTCTGGACGCTAAAGTGTAGAGCTTTAATGACCAATACATTAACAGCTGCTGTTTGCGGAGTATTCTTTACAGAGAGATGTGAGCCTGCGTCACTGATTCTTTCTTTATTTGAAGGCCTCAAAGGGCGTTTATTAGAGATGTATAGAGGTGAAAGGGGAAGACATTGGCTGAATGTGCGGCCAGCTCGTATCCAAACAACAATTATTTCTAATGAAGGTTACAAATGCTCAAAGCTTGTGACACATCACGAAACATGAAAACAGAGGAAGAGATTATCCTATCTATCTATCTATCTATCTATCTATCTATCTGGAGGAAAATGTTAGACATTTGATGTCTCCGGAGTCTTTGAATGACATAAATACTGTTTATAGCAGAGTTTTAAAGCAAGTTTGCTGAAATGATTATTTGTTGTCATCCGCTCTACCTTCAACTGACTTCTGGCATGTTTGTAAGATGACTTCAAAAAGGAAATCAAAGTGTGTGTGTAGGTTATAATTTAGCCCATATCAAAGACATCCTTGTGCAACACCATCATGCTTTATTTGTCTGTCTTTCTATGCCACAAACATGATTAAATAATCAAGCCTTGCCTATTGTCCAGAGACATTATGCTTTATAGACAAAGAAAGCAACCATCTGCTGTTTGTTATAGCAGTCACTCATTTAGCATTTTTCGTTTCCCTTTGAAATAATTGAACTAATTAATTCAATTCATTTTATTACACAAAACAATGCATTATCCCCAAATTGGCTTTGAAATCAAATCGGTAATGTGGCACTTTGTGTAGTGGCAGGTTCTCTTTGTTCTGGGTTCTACGAGCGCTACAGTGTTTATCAGAGAGCAAATGTTTCCTCTGCAACACAAATAGTGTGCTTAAGTAGAAAAACACACTATAATGAAGTCAACAATAACAAGATGAAACCAACAGTGTAGACATGAACCCAAAAATGGGACTGTTTCTTCCAGCTTCCTTTACATTTTGCCTGTTGTCAGTCAGTTTTGATTTAAACAGTTCTTGAGTGAATGCCTCCACAAAAGGAATACTAAATGACTGCCGCATTAGGTCACAGATGGGACTGGTGTAGTCCCGCAAAACAGAAAGAATGAGAAGGAAAAAGAGCATCTGTTGTTGTAGTCTGTCATTGTTGTCACCAGTAATTAGTCTTCGCTTATTCCCATTTTCCACAGACTAACGTAGAAGCGTGCTCAGAAAATAGAGTGTAAATGTTGACTGATATATAGCTTACTGATCAGGTTGGTTCCCTATAGAGTTATTTATCTACAAGGGACACTAACCATCAAAGTGGTTAATCTTCACAGCTGCCATTCCCTTTAAAGGATATGCTCTTATATCAGCTCTGAAACAAATAAAAGACCGACTTTGGCCCAATGTCTAATAATTCAATGAAACTCACTTTAATCTCTGAATATTCTTCTTTCTCCGTGCTACAGGGTGCCGTGGGAGTCCATTCAGAACATGGCCAGTCTGCACACTCTCAATCTGGACCATAACCTGATAGACTTCATAGCGGAGGGAGTCTTTGGAGAGCTGTACAAGCTTGCAAGGCTGGATATGACCTCCAACAGGCTCCGCACTCTGCCTCCAGATCCCCTATTCGCAAGGTAGCTCTTAAGCTTTTCTTTTATGTTTCTCTAGGAAGTGACTTCTGGGAATATTTTGCAAAAAACGACACTCAAGAGCTACCGATTCCCACTTACTGAAAGACAGGGAAGACAGGTTGCGTACAGACATCCTGTAAACAAATGAAACTAAACCCTGTCAACTAATTTATTTCTTTATTTTACATAATTGAGGCAGTGGCTTGGTCCACCCTATGCATGGCAAAGATAGTCACAAGGGCAAGTGGCTGGAGGGTGAATAAATAAGGCCCTTACAGGTCTCTAGTGCCCACTTAGTGGCAAGTCATACATTTCAAACTTTGGAAATGGATTGTCTGAAGGTAATGAGGTAAAAAAAGAAAAGAAACCCACACTCATTGTAGAGGTGCCAACTATCCTCCAGCTAACTCAGGAATACATATCTCACAGAGTCCAGCTGTGACAGGAAGTCGTGAACTTTTTCTCAGCTAAACTGAGATTTAAAGCAATCTGTAAGGGGCTGTTTAGTCTTATGTTGCATCTTCAAGACAAGGAACGTCGCTGCATGATAAAACATGAACAAAACTGTAATCTACGATAAAGATGTATTCAAATCAGGCCTGTTTTAACAAAACAAAAATATAGTGATCACAGCAATTAAAATACCTTTGTCAAATCTGGGTCCAATTTAAATTCGACTGATTGCTTCGTTATAAAGCTTAAAGCGTACATCTGTCGTTCCTCAGTTTAGATCCCCAGTGTAAAAATCCATCTTCCACAAACTTGCTCAAGAAGAAAGTTTACCAGAGAACTGTTTTCATCCTTGATATTTGCAAATTATAGCATTTTTAATTTGCGCAGTCCAGCTGCAAGAAGCTTATGACAGCACTAATGCCAGGTATTGCTCCTGGGTAGGTTTGAACCGCATGCTGTGGACTATTTTCAAATCATTTCAAATCCTTTTTCTCTTATCTGAGCAGCAAGCTCACATCAACTAACTGATGCAAATACCTCCCTTTATGGTACAATTATGATTTTTCCCTTTAAAATGCTCCTTTTGAATTATTTACCATTAAATAGCAAGAGGGAACAATTGTAAACCCTAAAACTGCTATTTTGATAATCATGCTCATAAGGTAAGACATGTCCGTACACTATTAACGGGATTGATTTCCATCTACCAATCAAGAATAAAGCATTAAAATGACTTTTTCTCAATTAAGGCTTACAAACGTGTTGAAGTAACCTGATTTCCCTTTCTGCTATCATCTTCAGGTCCCAGACAGGTGCAATAAGTCCCACCCCGTACAATGCTATCACTAGCTTAAATTTTGGTGGGAACCCGCTGCACTGCAATTGCGAGCTGCTATGGTTACGGAGGCTAATCCGCGGGGACGACATGGAAACGTGTGCCACACCTCCTCACCTGGCTGGAAGGTAATTTTTTTTTTGTCCCTTTCAAGTTAATGACAAAATGTTTATCCTGATCCTTTAAATAATTGAAGCATTCTCCGAAGTCAAGGGGGGGGTGAAGAATAGTGGGTGATGTTTAACTGGGTATAATCCGTCATTTATCCCAACCTTGTCTCAAGACCTATCTATCCTACCAGTACCGTTTTAGCTGAAATCTAATCAAAAGGCATAACATATATTGACACCTTACTTGGAGCAAACACTCACAGGAAAGGTGCAGTAGGCCTTAGGGACTTGGTTTTGAAGCAGTGATGTGGTAGTGTTGTTGTCGTTATTCCGCAAACTTTCCCCTCCCTGCAAGACTCTAACCCTGTAGCCAACAGTATGGAGTGAAAACAAAGGATTGAGGAGGAAAACGAGCATCTGTTGTTGTCATCTGTCACGGCTGTCAGCATTCATTACTCTTTGCTTAGTCCGGGTTTCAGCAGGGGTAGCATGGGAAATTGTACAGACTGGTGTGCATTACTGAACTTAACCCTTTAAATTGATAGACAAGAGCACATAGATCTTTAGGTTAATGTACCACATTCATCTGCCAAATCCACCTCACAGGGATAAAAGAAGACAAATTCTTGTACTTAGCCAAAAAGGTGATTCTGCTCTCCTTGACTTTCTCTTTTATTGGCTCCATCCTTCTTTGTCTCAGATATTTCTGGTCGATTCCTGAGGAGGAGTTTACCTGTGAACCACCGCTGATCACTCGTCACACTCACAAGCTGTGGGTGCTGGAGGGCCAGAGAGCCACGCTCAAATGCCGTGCCATTGGTGACCCAGAGCCAGTAATCCACTGGGTTTCCCCCGACGACCGCATCGTTGCCAATTCATCCCGGACCAGCTCCTTCAGCAATGGGACCTTGGATATCTTAGTAACAGTGGCCCGCGATGACGGGGCGTACACGTGTATTGCAATAAACGCAGCGGGTGAGGCAACTGCCACTGTGGACCTGAAAATAATCCCCCTGCCTCACCGCGGCGGAGCAGGTGGAAACGCAGGGAATAATAACGTGAACACCAAAAACACCGGGAACGTGACCAATGGGATTTTACGGACCGATCCGGGCTCTTCTGATATCAGCACGGGTATAAACGGAGGGATTAACAATGGAGCAGGACGAGGAGGGGAGGCAGAGGACGGAAAGAAAGACGATGAGGGCGAAAGTAGCAAGGCCTCTGAAGGGGAGACGGCCAATGGAGGGAGCATGGAGGACGAGGAGGAGGAGGAAGAAAGGAGGGTTGGAGTACAAGGAGTTACGTCAACCTCAGCTCAGGTCCGATGGGATTTGGGAAGTTTGTCTGCAGTTTACGCAGTCTGGATGTATCAGATACAGTACAACTGCACCGCCGACGAGACCCTCATCTACAGGTCAGTTTGACTTTTGCTTTACTCACTTGCAAACAATAAGAACCAACGTGATGAATAGTACCTTTTACAGACATTTTCTGACTGTCTTCCCCCAAAAGGTGGATTTCCTGTCTTCATTCAAAACGCCTTAAATATTCATCCATTACAGCACGACACTTCAGTAGTGCACCTTGTACATGGACGAATCCCCAAGGGATGGATGAATGGGGAGACAGATGAAGGCATAGTGGGGAGAATTAAGTTAATAATTTAGCTCCATCATGGTATGACGCTGATTCCCAACAGGTGGGCAGTAAGTGAACATGGGAAGATAAGTGGATGGTCGTTCAAATAAAAAAATTGGATATTAGATTTAAGGGAGTTTCCTTGGAACATGAAAACACCTACAGGTAGAGGCAAGGAAATAGTGTCGGACTCTGAAAGCCAGGTCGGTCTACAGCTACATTTGCCAGCATTAATGGACATGCCTGATAAAGTAAAAGGATCTTTATGGGATATGTAATTTTTTAATTGAAGCTACATTTAAAACACTCAAGTTAGCCATGTAATTTTGCATTTAAAATGAGATCCCTTCACACTTCACTCTCCGTGTTTACTCACCGTGCTCTCAGAGGGAGAAAAAGAATCAAACATTTATGAAGACCAGATTTGAGGTTAAGGGCTGCAATGTTGTTGTTACTATCACAAATTATTTGAGACAACTGGCACACCTTGGCTTGTAAGATTGGGTTACAGACTGAAAACGAATTAGTAAAACTGCCAATGTTTGCTCACTTTTCCACACATTGCTGTGAACAAATGTGTGAACAGTAGCTTTCCTGTTAATTAGAAAGTACTGTGGACATGTGTAATCCAAAAAGACTATGGCGAGAAAAAAAGAAGCAAGGAGTCCCTGAAAGAAAAAGAAGAATAACAAATGTTTAAACCCTCTTTGCCAACACCATTAAACTGTGTAAAAGTAAACAATAATTAGAGATTAATATGCAGAGTTAAAAGTCTGATTGAGTTAAGAAATGGGTTGTCTTTTATAGTGAGATTTCTCTTTTTGAGCAAAAATATGGCTTTTACAGGTCCGTTCCAAAATACTCTTATTGCCTTGGGTTTTGACTGATTGGTGTACCGTACTTGAAATTCAATACTACTACATATATTATGTTTGCATGATTTTACAGTTTGCTGCCTCTTATGTATTGGGCTGGTTGCTCTCGTGAAAAACCTGAAATAGTGACAGCTGGAATAAGATAAGGGAAGTGGAGGTCGGCGAGGAACTTCCATCATGGCATTACTTGCGTTTGTGTTTTACCCTTTACTTTGACGTCAACATTTGGTTTCCCTCAGATAAGATGGTATTACGCTGTAAGTGGTATTGAGCAGGGGTGAAAGGGGTGAGAAAGGGAAGACCGACAGATGGAAAGATGATTAGAAATGTGGGAAACCATGTGAAGGAATCATCTGAGGCATTGAGGGAAAGTAGGGAAAATGGCAGCCACGGGTGAATGGAGAAAAGATGGATGAGGAGGAGGAACTAATAGTTTGCGTGATGGATGGATGGAGCCGGAAGGAAGGAAGGGGTGAATTCAAAGATGAGAATGAGCCCTTAGAGATTTTAGGAGTAGGACAAAAAGGATTAAGGGAGAAGGAGAAGATATGAGATGGCTCTACTCAAATCACCTTGCGAGCGATTGAGATGAAAGAAGGATGGGTGAAAGATGAGAGAATGACAGACAGTCAGTGTGGGGGGGGGGAGGGGGAGTCCATATGGTCCTCAAGGAAAAAGCTATGAAGCAATGAATGCAGAGAGGGAGGGGAGATATTTACATCTATCAATGAAATAGTGTAAGAGAGAAAATGTTTAGAAATACACTTGGGTATTGAAATAGGGAAGAGATAGAGTGGAGGTTGGGAGGACTCATTTAGCGAAATAGAAAAGGCCCCATCGAAATTGGGTATAAAACGAAAATTACTCCTTAAAAGCAAAAGAACAAAGCAATAATTTCACAAGGGAGTGACAAGGAGAAGAAATGGAGACGAGGCGCTGTGGTTAAAGCCCTGTAGCTAAGAGGTGAGGAGGTGTCAAATTGAAACGCAATATCAAAACAGACAAGTGCAGTCCCAAGACACATTTGTAGCAATTACACACGGAGAACTAATTACATGAATGAATTGAATAAGATCTTCGCTCCCTGGCTGATCAGCTGCATTAACTCCTGCACAGAAAATACTCTAATAGCAGAGCTGCCTTAAAGGTGTCTCTTCTCTAGAATTCAAAGCATATGCCTAAAGTGTTACGAATTTACTAGAAACATTTAGCTTCAAAAATACACTATAAGTGAAATTGGGTAAAAATTGTATTGACATAAAGGGTCGAGAGGTTTTAAGGAAGGCATTTGGGGGATCAGTCTATCGCTACATTATTTAAAAAATATTTAAAGAGCCATAACAATTTTATATTTGATATGTTCTATAGATTAGGCTATCCATGATATATGAACAAACCTTGGTAAAATCTTCAGATTATAGATGAGATTTCAATTTGAAAGGTTTGTGTACAGTATGAAAGTGCTATGCAGGTGGATATTTCTCTGCCTCAAAGTATGGGGAATCATTTTGAGAAGACTGCCAAGATATGAATTTGTATTTTCATACATTTTTGAAACTTCATGATAAATATCTTGATAAAAGATATCCCCATTAAACTAAAAACAAATAAATGCTAACTGTTAAGGGGAAATGTAAACTCAAATAGACAATAATGGCTAAATAAACAACTTCATGTGTATTGGGAATGTTTTACTTCAAGCAGAAAAACAGACTCTACATTGCCCAGTGCATGAAGAACAAGATGTTAGTGTCCTATCTGTTGTAATGGGTTCCATTCAATTGTAGAGCTGTTTATAATATCACCTGAAAGCCCAGTTGCCATGGCTGAATTTAGCTCTTGTGCACAAAAGGGCAACACAGGTCAAATGTGCATCTCTGAGGGAACAAACTTTAAAAGGGATAATGGAGCAGCGGCATCAGTAGAGGTGAAGGCTCGGCTGTGCAGCTCGAGACAGGAAAATGCTGATGGACACAAAGAGACTCAAAACAGAGCAGAGATAAGACTGAAAGAGTGAGGCAGCGTCACAGGAGAGACGCTGAAAGTCAGCGAGGAGGGAGTGGAGCGATCTGGAGTTTAAATAAACCAAACAATTCAAAGCGCCTAACATAACAGAGGGAAGGAATCGCTGTCTCAAAGGACACAGAGAGAAGTAGTGGCTATCTTAAATTGAGAAATAAACCCTGATCTGAATTGTAAAAGAGAAGAGAAAGGTTGAAAGAGGGCTTTGAGGGCTTTGAGGGAGGAAGTAGGGACATCTGTCTCGAAGGACAGATAAAGGAGGAGGCATTTGAAAGGAGGCACACCACAATGCAGCCAGGGGTTTCCAGTATAGATGATATCATGCTATCAGTGTGCCAGTGCCAACCACAATATCTCACCATCTGGAGACACCAGAGGAGAGGAGTCTGGCTGCTGATTTCAAAAGGAGAGAATAGACGAGGGAGATATACGCTTTGTATCGGGGATTTGTGCTGATGTTTTGTCGAAGTGTGCTTTGGCAGCCAGTAAAAGACACACCAACCCAGAAGAGAAAGAAAGGAAAACTGAATATTTAAGAGTTGAAAGAAACATGAGGGACATAGTGAGATGTTTATGCTGTGGACATGAACCGGATAGCAGAGCGTAGTGTGGCAGCCAGATTGTATTTTCTCAAAAAAAAAGGTCAGTCTCACACTAGACGACACCAGCCTCCATTTTAACAGGGCTCGTCTAATTCTGATGGCATCTGTGACAGTGCCAGGTGGGCTGTCGTCCCTGTGGCGTCCACTGGGCACGCTCCCCCCGTCACCTGAGCCTCCTTTCCTGGAGGTTTGCCACAGGCAAGCTAGGTTTGATCGCAAGGAAACGCCCTCGATCTTCGAATGCGACATGGCATTGAAGTACTCTGAAAAGCAAGGCTATACAATAAGGTATTCCAAAGAATGCCGGCGATATGTGGGCAATTACCAGACTGGCATTTATTCCTTTGGCCACACATGGTTACAGCCAACCTGAAGGACGGAGGAAAGGAGAAAGAATGTCCCATCATGCTAATGAGGCGGTGACCTTTGTGGTACCATCTGTTAGGAAACTTGGTGTCTTTCAGCAGGATTTCCTGTTTTTGTGCAGAAATGTCACGCTAACAGGGTCACGCGTAAGGATTTACCGAACAGCGTACAGGGCAGGGAATCATTGTGACGTAGTAGTTTTTTGTATGCTGTGTTCTAAATGTGTTCCTTAAGTGGAAGGCATTGCAGGGCGTGGCAGAAAAGGTTAATCATTTCAAAAGTGCAGTGTCCATGCGGAAATTGCGTTATAATCTAAACTAAGGTTTCATTGTGTCAAACCCCTGTGTGTATACAGAAACGGAAATACATTATTCAATAACTCTGAATAATACACAATGCAATATGCCGTTTTCTATTGTGCTGCTCACTTTTTCAATCATTGCCAATCTGTTGGGCTAGCAGTTTACGATACATTATGAATCATGGGCACATAAGGTGTGTCAGTAGGGGTATTCGTTTGTACCGTGTACATGTTAGAGCCAAAAGTTTTCCATTATGTTCAGAAGTATTTATAAGTGTTCTGACGGCAGGAGTCTAAGGGCTTTGACAATCTTCACAATTCCGGCCGTTCTCCACAGGGTCACCCTTCCTGCTGGGCTCTCATAGTGCCAGGCCTGACACAGAACTTAATGGGAACAGAAATGATCAGAGGGACATAGAGAGGACGAAGTTAGAGAGAAAAATCACGCAGAGTTTAAGAAATAATGAGGAGAATGAAAATGAAAGCCTTGGAAAATGTGACCTACGGTCCACAATGACGGGCTGAGCTTTTGACAGCTACAGTAGAGGAGCATGCTGGGAGTCAGACAGATGAGTGTGCTGCTAATGAGCAGCAGAGGGAAAGGGAAATGAAAGGATTAATATTAATATGAACATTAAGTGCAAGGCAATAGCACTCATTGCTGTCAATAATTATTAGCATATTTGACTCATATTTAAGAAATACAAAAGTGGTCTTTGAATACAGAAAATAATTCTTACTGCAAAAAAATATGAATCCTCCACTAGAGAAATCCTCTAGATATGATTGATGTCATGGCACTGTGGCCCTTTGTATTGTGCAATGCGATATGCTGAGGACTGATGTTAGCTTCCTATTTTAGCTTTGCATGTAACCGATACAAGACAGACACTAGATGATCTGTTGAGGCATTGACAGAAAGGATGTAAGGAGAGATTTAACAGTGGGACATGAGGAGACATGAGGAAAAAAGATGGAGAAAGAAAGACTCAGAGGGCCGAAAGGATAGAGGAGGGATGCAATAGGGTTTAGAGAAGTACCCCAGGGGAAAGTGTAATTAAGTATTAAATTACTGTGTCAATACACATCAGAGGCAAAGGAAAGACAGGGGACTGACTTACAGTAGGGTTACATTAAGAGTACTGCTTGAATTTTCCTTTTGGTTTTCATTCAGGCTACTTTCTTTCTTATTTTTTGTTAATATCTTTTTTGAATGAAGTAGTTGGACACCTGATTTATTAAAATAAAATGCTTTAAATGGATATTTTTAAACTAAAACACTTTCTGTAAGCTCTACTATTCTGTAGGTTTAGCCTGAATATCAGGAGGACAGATTTTGTATACTAAATAACATTTTTTTCTTACATGTAGGTAACATTGTTCTGCTCTCTTGCATAATACAACTAAGTAAAAAAACATCTCATTATTATGTATTGTATCTTTTATTTATTTGCATTGCATTTGATGTTGAGGTAAACCAAAAGTAATAGAAAGTAACCAGGTCACAATATATTGTGATACTTAAATTAGGTTAATGATTACATACTTTTTCCAGTAACTAGTAATTGTAAAGGATTACATTTTTAAAGTGACCCTTCCAACCCTGCATATGAGTGGGCATAGTCTGACAAATCATACTATATTGTAAGGTCAGTAGACAGAAGAGAGTAAGACATTGAGATTCATACCATATTTTATGCTGTTGCTAAACAGACAAGAGGAATAATGGAGAATAAGGAGGCGGTGAAAAGCGGGAATCAGGGAGAAAACAACTGGCTGAGCGGGGAAATGAGGCCAAATGAGGAAACGCAGAGTGAGAATTAAGCTAAAAAGACACGAGGGGTGAGAGAAAAGGGTGGTTGAAAAGGAAAGATAGACAGAAAGACAGATGAAGGAAAGCAGGAGAAGAGATCAGAGAGAATGTGCGAAGACAGCAACAGAGACAGTAAACAGTCCAACGAATCAAGACCAAAAATAGGAAGGGGACAAAAAGACATGACATGGAGAGGAAAGGAAATGAGGTCAGTGTAGATGTCAGCTAGAGGAGGAGATAATTGCTTTGTTGTTGTTCCTCTTTCTCTCTCCTTCTCATCTGTCGTTCTGTGCCCAATCCTGTCTTGTGTCACAGCAGCAGATGCATATAGTAGAGAACATGAGAGGAAGAAGAGAAGGATGAGGGAAGAGGGGACAGGATTCTACCACTCCTTTATTTTCCTTCCCTCTCTCCCGGGTGCTAATAATTACTCGTTTCTGTGTCACCAGCCTGAACAAAGCACTCCCTTGTCTCCGTCACTCTCTCCCTGCATGTGTGTGTGTGTGTGTGTGTGTGTGTGTGTGTGTGTGTGTGTGTGTGTGTGTATGCAGGGTAATTAGAAGCACAGAGTTAGGTGACCGAGAACAGGGCCAATGTCAGCAAATACAGGGGTGGTAATGAGAACAACACCCCTGCCTCTTTAACATAACCGCTCAATCTATTCATTTCATTTCACAGCAGCGCTCCGAGTTCTGATGGGTGCACTTTATGGTCGTGAACATATATTGGTCTCACCGCAATGAGGATTAAGGTGATTATAATTGCATACGCCCACAATGTTTGCGAGTGACAACGGGGCTGTATATATGGTTAGAAATGTATTATGCATTGAGCGGTGGAGAGAAAGCATATCAAAGACGCATGTGTTGGCGAATCTGGCCTTGCATGTATATTTCAGTGAATTTCCTTTTCTTCCGCAAAAACAACAAGAGAGGTGATTCACGATCGCATAATGGAGGGAGAAGTGGTGCAGCGGAGGAGGAGAGTGGTGATATACAGAAAGGGGGGGGGGGGGGGGACATAAGATGTTGGAGAGTTGACAGGGATAAAGGAAGAGAGGAGAGGAGGAGCAGCTTAAGAGGAGACGGTGGAGGAGAGTAGGAGTGACCTTGGATGCTAAATAATGGTACATGGTTATAACTGAGGCTAATAGAGATATAGAACAGTGACTGCAAATAAAAAGAGGAGAGGCTTTGGGGGTCAGATAGAGCCCGGTGAGAATAACAGAAGGATTTGCAGCGAGGAGATCTGATTGGCTGCAGATATACAGAGGACGTAAAATAAAGAGAGAGAAAGATGAGGTGCAGAGGAACTGGAGTCAAATGATATAAAAGGTGCAGAGAAAAGGGTCGGGAATGGAAGAGAAAAGGAATGCACTGCTGCAGATTTAGGGAATGACAGGATGGGCGATGAAAAGGGCACAGGACGTGCAGAGATAAGGGTGAGGGGCTGATCAGAGAAAAGAAGGAAATCTGTTTATAAAGGATGGATTGAAGGAGAATAAGGAGGATGGATCCAGGGAAAGGAGCTGAAGAGAGGGATAGAGGAAGGGATTGAGGGAATAAAGGAAGGGGTACAGGATTAGCAAAACGACTCTAGGCTCTTCTCAAGGTGCGTGTGAGTCATGGTCACACAATGGAGAACAGTTAGATTTCACGCATATAGATAAATCCATTCATACCACAACCATGTTATCAGGAAGTGGAAAGGGGTTCAGCACAAATGTAACTTATATAAGACTTTGGCAATGCAGTTTCTCTTTCAGTTTTTTACAGTCCAATAAAGCATGCAGCAGTACATCTGCAATATTAATCAAACCGAGGCAGTGTGCGACCAGGGTAAAGATGGGAAAGGAAAGGGCACGAGGAACCAGTGCGCATCAACACGGCTATGAATCAAAACCCTTTTAATGTTGCAGGAACCGGCCCTCAGCTGAGTACACCACTCCCCAGTGATGGTCAAGTCTGCGCCTCGCGGGCTCCATCAATTCTACACAGACAGGCTGCGGATTAACCGACACCACTGTGATATTTCTCAGGCCCCTTTCATAAGACTGTAATATAACCACGTCCTCTGATTCAGAAACAGAGGTTGTGAGTGTTGCTTATTGCATATTTCATGTGGGATATCTGATTGCGCACCTACTATGTAAGTACTAGTGGACTTTGCAATTCAATTCAATTGTGTGAACGATTGCCCATATTTTGGTTATAATACTTTGGTTTTATTACATGACTTAAGATGCATATCAAAGCCATACTCAAAACCTTCATTTTGCTTATTTTCCCCCCAATTTCATTATTACTCTGAAGTTTTAGGCACATGCAGTCAGTGTCCATCATTTCACAGAGCTGCATGACATCCTCAAGTAAATTGAAGGAAACAATTTCAAGAGTAAGAATGGTTACCAGCGTTTCTAGCAGTTTAATTTGGAGTCTGCAGTGATTCAACGTCAGTGTTTGTTCTTCTAAAAGAAGAGATGACTAATAGTGTGGGGCGTGGATCCAAGGAAGCGGTCTGGTCATGAAATCTGAGCTCACTCAGAATCTACTAGGATTGAGGAGTTTGGAGGCATCTCTGTGCCAGCGCTTGCTATTCCAATCACTCCGGGAGAATTTCTAAGGCAGCGAAACAGAGTTTGCAACACGCTGTTCTTTGAAACAAATCAAACAAACACACTTTTAATCCTAAATTATACCTGTGCAAAAGTTGATATCCTGGGCGTCTGTTCAGAACATTCTAATTCTGTTCACTTTCAAGCATTGAGAAGGCAGTAAATATCAGTGTTCAATATTCTTACGTAACCTACCCAGATTCATAGTTCTGCCTCCTGGCTTGCATTGAGCAGGCTGCCTCTTTTGTTTCCCAGCTAATTTAGCATTATTAAAGACACCTAATCCAATTATTCCTGTAACGCTGATATAACTGTGTCTGTGAGAATTCTCAGACTGATTTCACTTCTATTACTAGCAGCTAAATGACACCCAGTTGAACACTAAAGGAAAACTAAGAAGTAGGCCGAGCTGTTTTCGTTCCTGGTCTCTTTATTTAAATGCATTTTAAAACAGACTAAGGTTAGGGAGCTTCTGCAGTAGCCCCCCTGGTGTCTCAGTCACACTAGATTGCATTTAAAGGATGCAGCTCAAGACGGAAGGGAGCTTCACTGGTTTGCAACAGACGATACAAATAGGCCCTCTGATGTGCTGAGAAGAGGCAGAGAAAGACCCCCTCTTTCTCTGCCTCTTCTCAGCACATTCGGAGAACAACAAATAAAGAGGGAAAGGAAAAAAGGAAACTTCTGAAAAAATATTCATGGTAGCGGCACAAACACACACTTGCCCACACGAGAGGGTTGGACGTCAGAGGGCAAAGTCCTCCCCATCAGCGACAGACACTCGAGCGGTGCTACAGTCTCCCACACACACTCCACCCTAACCATGTCACATACACAAACCCACTGACATGAAAATAACTCACATTTTATTCTGGTGGGTCCTAAATACAAACACACAGAGGCACTGAGACAAGCACATACGACTTACATAATAGCCTCATCACCACTTCTTTATTGCCCCCCCCCCTCTCCATCTCTCTATTGTTCACCTCTCCCCTGTTTGTTGGTTTTAACGGCTGCTCGAACACTTACAATGAGGACACATGCGAATCACTTCTCTCTTTATTATCCCACGCATGCACTCACTCATAACAGGCACAAGCAGGAGCACATTTGCAGTAAAACACAAACACATCGATGCCTTGTGATGACAAAACATTTGCGTCCTATAATGTCCAAGCTTCACTGTAATCCCAGCCCTGACTGGGAAACCTAAAATGGCCTCTTTTCTTTTAATTGTGAAGTCCTACAAAATGGCCCACACACACACACACACACACACACACACACACACACACACACACACACACACACACACACACACACACACACACACACACAAGCAGACAGAGTTCTCTTTTCATGTTCCCTAGACGCGCTCTCCATCAATAGCCTCATTTTGCCTCTCTTCCCCTCCTGCAGTATCCACTCCTGCGCCTGTTTCAAGCCATCCTTTCACCCCTCCTTTCCTCTGCTTCTTTTCCAATGCTCAGCCCTTTCTCCTTGGTTCCACAATAGTCAGAATATTCAGGCGAGGCTGCGGATATTTTGCAATTCCCTACAGATGTTGTGCACAGCAGGCGTGTTTATTTAACTGAGCTCTACTTTTCCTTCTCTTTTATCCCTCTTTAGAATCCTACCATCGACCAGTGATCGCTTCCTGTTGAAGAACTTGGTTTCCGGTGCGGACTATAACCTGTGTGTTCTGGCCATTTTCGATGACACAATCACATCACTAGCGGCGACAAAAGTCCTGGGCTGCGCCACGTTCTCCACTAAGGATGTTTACCCAGCATGCCGCTCTCTACATGCCCATTTCCTGGGCGGGACGCTCACCATATTGGTTGGCGGTGTGGTTGTCGTCACCTTGCTCGTGTTTACCGTCGCGCTCATGGTTCGCCACCGCGTTTGCAATCATGGCGACCACATGATATGTCACAGCGGGAACACAGAGGCGGGGGGAGGGGCCTGCTGTCAGGGTGGAGGGGCCGGGGACAAAGGGGGAAACAGTGGTGGGTGCTACCAATCGAATGGATCTGGGGACGTGATGATGGTGGTCCTGCCCAATGGGCTGCCGTCAAAGAGAGGAGGGGAGAAGGACAAGGAGAAGGACAAGGACAAGGAGAAGGAGAAAGAGAAGGAAGAGGCTGATGCTGCTTCCTCTCTGTTGCCAAAACCCCCTCCAAAGCCCAGGCCAAAGCCGAAAGTCAACCTGGAGCAGTTTCTTTCAGCCGGGGGGGTAGTTTCCACGACAACAGGGGCAAGTGAGATGGCATTGGTGGTCAGGCAAAGAAAGCTGGACAAGGCGCCGCCATACACGGCGGAAAGTGACAGAACTCCCCTGTACTATTCCCCTTCCTCCACCCTGCCCCGACTGTCCCACTCGAGGGACCGCCCGAGGCCCCGTCTGGAGCGAGAACTCACCACTCGGGCCAGTTTCTCTCTGGCGGCCCCCCTGGGAGACTCAGATCTGTTGGACTGGAGAATGAGTTCCCGCAGCCGGGACAAATGGAACTCCTCGCAGGCTTACCAAAGCCCTCTGTCCCCGCTAAGCCCCGCCTGCGGGACCGTCAGCAAACGGCGGCACTCGCTGGACATGGGCTCCTCTGTCGCCCTAGCAACTGCTGATGCAGCCGCGACTGTTGCCAAGCGCTATGTTGCTGGTAATTATGCCAAGCGTCTGAGCGTGATCTGGACGCGGCGGAGCCAGTCTCTCCATGGGATGCTTGTGCAGTGCGGCTCAACGACAAGCACGACTTCCTCGACGACCAGCGACGAGGAGAGCGGCGTGGGCTACGGAGCGCACTGCGAGTTCCAGAGGGGGTATATCCACGCTTACAACACCACAAACTCCAACTCTAACACTGGGATCACTGCCGGGAAAGCGATCAAAGACATGGGGAGGCTAACGGGGAAGGACGGAAGGAGTGCTGAAGAACTCGAGGAAAGTGTTGTGTAGGGCGTTTGGGAATGTAATAAAAAAAGTTAGGAGGGAGAAAGGGTCGGTGAGAGAATTTGATTTAAAGAGGGCAAAGAGGTCGAGTCATGGGAGACATTGAGGGAGCAGGACAGGAGAGATGAGTGCAGCAAGGTGGTGAGTTTAGAGAAGAGTGAAATTCAGAGGCGTATTTGTGAAGTAAATAAAAAAGGTGAAGATTCAAGGCTCTTTACACCTGACCATAAGAGGTGGAAAAATATGTTTGGGGAGACATATGGCATGAAAAGGGGGAAAGTAGAAGAAAGTGCTTTACCATGGCCTTTAAAAACTGTAGGCAGTGAAAAATTGAACGATACAAAATAGAAAAGAAAGGAAGAATACAAAAACAAAACTCTAGACAAAGAGAGTGACAGGTGTAAGAACAGACAGAGTGTAGTCACAGGGAGAGGCATAGTCCTAAAGGGGAACACATCAATAGAGCAACAGAACAAAGGTTATTCAGCAGAGATGGCGTGAGGATCTCAGTAAAGCCTGTACACTAATAGAAGCAGACTCCTGCTAACACTTCAACTCTCCAGGGCCCGCCCCCCCCCCAACACACCACCAGGGTTTACACCGGATCAACAATAACACCGGTAGTTCACCTGGCTGACAAATTACAACGGTAAAAAAGATTTGGATGACACGTCCCCGCTTTGTTATCTTGTTTTGGACTCTATTGCTGACGGCCATTTTGAAAACTCTTTTTCCAAAATACGATGAATGTGACTTTTATGTGTCCTCTGTGGCCGGACAATGATTTTGGCTGGCCGTGCCTGTGGATTATGGGAGCATAAATACAGAGCCGGGCGCATTGGACATGATCAATCGATACTGGCTGGAAAGAGCGAGTGCAGCACAGACATTATTAAAAGAAAGACATTGGGATTACAATGGAGTCGATATGGATTACAAAATGGAGCAGACGGGGGCATGATGGAACGTGTGCGCGTTTCTGAAAGGCCAGAATCATATTGCCGGATGATAATGGACCAAAACCTATGAACAAGGCTCATGGATGCATACATGTGCATGCATTGCTGGATCAGGGATAGGATGTATGTGTGTGTCTGTGTCTCTGTGTGTGTGCGTGTGTGTCTGAGTTAGTGTGCGCACATTATATGAACGTTTGTAAGGGGCATTCTATTCAGCCAGACTCCATTTGTGTTTCATGAGGTTTAGCGCTTTCTGGACATGTCGTGAATGGAATACATTTTAACATTAGCTGTGGTCCACCCAAAGTGAAGTAAGAGTGAAATGTTTAAAAATCATTTTCACCCAAACCAGAATAAATCACTATTTCCAGCAATGTAGCATGGTCAGAAACGCTAAAGGGGGATTTACAAATTCATTTTTTGTGACTTCAGACTCCTTTGTGCCACATGGATTCAATTTAAATCCATAAAGTGAATGTTTTCAGGAAGAAGCAGACAAAAAAAATATATGACAGAATGGAAGCCAATGACGATATAAACTCTCCTTCAAGACTTTGTTAAACTTATATGGGACGACTGATCCGACGGCACAGACCACAGAGACTCTTCAAAACATCTACCAGAGAGAAAAGTACATATATATAGTATATATATAAAATGATGTTACTTGTCGCACCATGTGTTTCTGTTTTTCAAAGTTTTCTGGGGAATGATGTTAGGATCAAATATAAAATGTGTGATTTTTGGTTTTAGACAAAAAGTCTTCATCACTACAACTAAAACATTTTCAACATAACTAGGCAGAGAAAGACCAAAACAGATATGGAAAAGGCACAAGATACAAAAACTAGCAATTACACATACACCAAAAGAAAAACACACACAAAGAAACAGATGCCTATAAAACAGAGCCAACTGCATAAATGATAATAATGACTTTTAACCATTACTGTTGTTTCCTTTCTGTTTTTATTTCATTTTGCCAAAGTCAATATTGTTCTCTGGACTTGATATAAATAAAAATTACATGTATGGAACAGAGATGGACTCTTTAACACAGACAGCAACGTGTGTTATGTGTGTGTGTTTACACATGTACTTACTGTATGTGTGAAAATAATTTACAGTAGGCCTGACACTGTTTAGTGCATTAACATGTTTCTAACTCAGATTTGAAGACAATAAGGTGTTATTTAAATGATAAATATGTTAGTGACTTGGATATAGATGGAGGAAAATTCTTTGGGTTTGGAGAGAAATGCTAAGATGAGTTAGATGGAAATCTTTTAAACTTAAGGCAATCGTCTGAGTCAAAGAAGCTTTAGCGCATGCATGTCTGAGAGGAACAAATGAAGCTGTTTACCTGTCAGTCAATGGACTTGATTTGCAGATAAGGGTGAAGTAAACCGTCTCGAGGTAATTAAAAACAGCACGAGACAATGATAAAAACATTTCTTAAAAGAGAGTCAAACTGAGGAATAGAGGGAGATCAATAGTCCCGGGAACAGATGGTGATGCATTTAAAAAGATTAAAAGATGTGAGTAAATAAGACTAAAAACAGAACCGGTTTGATATGACACAGAATAGGAAATGATGTTGAAGTGACAACAAACAGATTGAGAAATAGAAGGAAAGAAGAAGCTGTCAGACTAATGGATTGCTATTCTGATGCTTTGTTATTACCAACTACGCGCGCTGGTTTCTAATGTAAAACATTACAAGAGCCTTTTGCTGCTCCCTGCAGCTGAGTTAAAAACTCATTTAGCAGCTAAACCAAAGGGTTATCTGCCAGCAATCTGCAACTAAACAGAGCTGATTGAACTTCTACACATAAAGATGAGCAGGAGGAGAGACAACAGTATATAAAACATGAACTAGTAAAGGAAAACATTGAATAATTCATACATTATCCCTGCGTCATCTATCTCTAACTGGGAATCCTAAACATTCCCCAGGCTTTACCGGAAATATAATCCCACCTTGATGTGAAGGGTTTGCCTCTAGTTCCCATCCCAGTAGATGTACCCAGAATACTTCCACTGGGAGTTGTATGGATTCAAAAGCATAAGGCTAAAATGGGGTTGAATGCTGCTCTAAGCTGCACACTGATGCTTATTCCCAGAAAGATCAGCAGCATCAGCATTAAAGATTATCGTTTCATTTAAATATCAAAAGCAATGCTTATGCAAAATAAAGCCTCACATCTGTGAAAAGAGAAATCAAGGCAGAAGGTTTCTTAAAATGTCCCTAAATATCATTCTGTCCATCTATACCTATCTCTACTGTGTTTTCAGTTTCTATTAAGCGCTTTGCAGACACTGCTAAAAGCCTAAAATGGAGTGTGGAAGATGTGGAGAGAAATACAGAGAGGGGAGGGGGGGGGGGGGAATGCNGGGGGGAGAATGCTGACAGACCTAGAGATGGACAAATAGATGATGATGAGAAAGGGAGAGAATGGAAGGAAGGTCATTGTGTTTGGCTTTTTTCGTGTGTGTGTATTTGCGGCTGTGTGTGTGTGTTTGCGGCTGAATGTGCTCGTTCTGTGTGTGAGTTAGTGTTATTTTTGTCACGTAAGTACTTTGCCACAATTTATTACTGGGAAGAAAAAAGATCCTTTAACCACAA
>NW_011364586.1:482815-502941 GCF_000735185.1 Notothenia coriiceps
GGGGGTGTGTGTGCATGTGTGTGAGTTGATTCATGTGCAAAAAGGGTTAATAAGATCTCTTGCCTCTTGAGCTTTACACATCCCCGAGTGGTAGACAGTGTCTTCATTTGATGCCATCAACAGTGACACATGGAGAAATAAAGAAGAGAGGGAGTAAGGGTGTGTGTGTGTGTGTGTGTGTGTGTGTGTGTGTGTGTGTGTGTGTGTGTGTGTGTGTGTGTGTGTGTGTGTGCACGTCAGGACATCGGGTTGGAGGACAATTTGATTTGAAACTTATAAGTGGCTGCATTAAAAGCACGAGTGAGTCACAGTGTGTGTGCCTGCCTGTGTGTGTGTGTGCTCATACGTGACGGGCAGGAACAACACAGCGCAGAGCACCACCCCTCCCTCTGCTTTCTGTGCCCAAGGCGAAACCCTGGCCCAATTTGACTAATTAAAAAATGCTGAGAAACGAACACACACATACTCACCTTTAAATGCACACACACATGCTCACCTTTAAATGCACACACGCACACGCACATGCACAGTGAGATAACCTTGTGGCAGTGAGTGTGGTTTGAGTGCCTGTGTGTCTTGAAAGGCCACGGCTGCCCGTAGCCAAACTTCCTCTGACATTTGCAGTTATGATGAAGATATGATGCATTTCCCTGCAGTGTGCTGAGTAACTGCTGAGTCAGGCTGCACACACACACTCAGTGTCTCGAGCAATAGAAACCAGTCGGACCAGTTCTGCATCATACCGATGAAACACAGTTTAAATAAGTGCAAGCAGCTCTGCAGCACAAACAAAAAGGTAGATCACCACATCAAATATGACAAACCAATGACATTGCCATGGTTACTGCAGCTGTGTCACATATGCAGCCTGAAAGTTTGATGTTTTTCCTTAAAGCATTACAAAATACAAAACAACTGAAGAGTCATGAGGTCTGAGAGATCACCCGGAGTTTCTTAAAAACATGACTCAACCTTCTGTAACTTTGTCGAGGCTCAGACTGATTTAATAGGTGCCGACATTGTGACTTTCATGGACAAAACTATTCTGAGAAGAGAAGCTAGCAATACTATAAAAGAAATAATCTCACGGTTAAAAAAAAAGAAGAAAGGTTTTATATGAATTAATGAGAATATACACGGCATGGTGAAGATATTATTTAGTGACAAGAAATCATGTGTTGCTCGAATCTTCCGATTTCCCGAGTTAGGAAGTCATTAGTCTAACTTTGTTGTGTTTAAGTGGAAACAACATGGACGCTACAAAGAGGAAGTGTTGTATTTATTTCTAAAAGGGTTTAAAAACAAGTTAATTTGAATCTTTGGGCTATGTTTCATCTGAGCTTCTGTTCTAAAATCATTATTTTTGTATTATTTACATCTTTATACGAGTACACCACAGTTGAGTCATTTTACTCGTCGTTTAAATCTACTGCCAAGGTTTTCTGCCATGTTCCTGAATAGATTTTTGTGTAATTACCATTTACCAGTTGTACTATTTTGCTATAGACTGGTCTCATGTCCCTGCATTAGCATATGAATCATTGTGTGCCTCTTTCGTTGGACATGTGAAATAATGATGGTTATGCCACCATTTTCACAGGATACTTTAAATTAAATACCAATCTTAAACATATACAACCACCCAGACAGTAAAAGCAATTCAAGCTTTTCAGGAGAAATGAAGGTTAATTTCTACCGAACGCTCATATTGAGCAAGTGTTTAGAGAACTATTATAAAAATAAACAGGAGAACTAGCAACAGCAAAGTGTCAGCTACAGTATAGCATGTTTCATTACGCCAAGGTAGCAGAATCCATTTGATAATGACATGCTACGCAGAGCACCTTCAAAGGAACAGATGTGGAAAGACGTGGAAGAAAAGATGGAGGACAAAGGAGGAGAAATTAAGCTCGGCTCGGAGCTTCTTCAAAGCTGACGCATAATTGTCTATTTTTCTCCTCCTCCATTTCGTTCTTTAATTTAGCTCCATCTAATTTGCTCTCTCCTTCACCTCCACTGACTTCTCATTCAGTCATTTGTTCGCTGCATTCACTCCTAATCTCTACCTCTCCCTGACCTCTTTGCTGCCTCGTGCTCCTTCAATCTCAAAGTCCCTCTCAGTCTTTCATTCAGTGTGTTGTGCTTTAGTGACTGTAAGAACATATCCTTTGTGTCACAGTCCTGTTAACAATGCTAGGCTTCTTCTCTTTATCCGTGGTTATCTTCCTGTTCTTTATTAAAGTCTCTTAGTCTCTCTCACAATTTGTTATAATATCAGTACTTCTCTTCTCATACTTTCATATTCAGATTCTTCTCTCCACTTGTATTGCTTCACCCAAATATGTGTTGGCACTTTATCTTTACCTATCTGACCTTGTCCCAGTTGATTTCCTTCTTTCGGTTTATGTCATCCTTTCCTCCCCACTCCTGCCTCCACCTCCATTCCCGTTTCATTTCTCTGGCTCAGCAGCTGCATTTTAAAATGTGTTTGCTTTCCTGGAGTCTCGCTGTCCTTATAGGGTTCAACTACCTTCATGAATACATGCAGAAACTAATCCATGTGAGGCATGAATCTAAGTGAGAGTGTCATTAGTGTAGTCATTCACATTCACTCCATGATAATAAAGCTTCAATGTGTATACAGTTTGGATTTGATGCAAAGACCCTAAGGTAGAAACTTAATAGTGTGTTTTCATGCTGAAAAGAAGAGTGTTCTATTCAGCAGCTCTCCTTCAGCCTTGTCCTCACACACTCTCTTTGCAGCCCACCTCTCATTCAGATGTTGAGTAAAAGAACATTTTATTGAGCGACAATGATTATGAATATCCCTCCACCCTATTTCTTTTTTTTCATGTCTAATTTATATGAATATATTGCATTAGTTTAAAGGCACGATCATTGGTTTATTGTAAGTTAGTTTGCTTACAAAAGAGAAAGAAAATACATTTTAGTGCTCAAGCCTTTATCTACCGTACCCTGCACCATTATGTTTTTTGTATCCCAATAGAAGCAGAAGCCCTCCAGCTGAATTAGCATCCCCTTATCCTCCTAACATAGGTATTGATTAAGAAGGAATCAGGACCGCTGACCATGGCAGTGCCACTAAATTATTTAACATTTCAGCCACGTGGGATGATTTCACACAGCTGAATAACTGTTATTTTTGTGCACATACACCGAGTTTCATGAACATCGAGTCAGTAGCTTTTTATTATTTAGCATTTATTATCCATAAGGACACATTGAGAACAACCAGATGAATAAGACCATACCAATTCCAGTGTACTTGATGACAGTTAAAGTTTGGACAGCTTTGATGAGAATCGTAGATGATTAACGGTGTCGAAAAACACAGCTCCACCTAACTATAGCTACAAGCTGATTTGAAGACATAATGCTGTATGGTTATGTTCCTCTTTGGGAGATCTATTTCTAACAAAGAGTACAGAATGCCACATTGCTGTAATTAACTGGATCAGTTGACCCTAATATGCACTTGATTCTAATCTCAGCTGCATCCCTAGTTGCATGTTGCCTGTAGTCTCATTCTGCGACGCGCTGCCCTCTTGGACTCTTAAATTCATCTAACTTCTGAGCCATTCCTCATTTCACTCTTTTAGTACTTGCTCTCGATGGTCCTATTCCTCCGGCTCCCTTCCTCGATCTCTTTCACCTCTGCCAACTTCTCTCGTTCAACGTATGTTGGATCTTGGAGCGTGCATCACTCTGCTGACAGTTTCTCTTAGAAAACTTGATCTCGAGTTCTCTGCTTCTCCACAATGTCTTCTCTTTTCACACCTCCATCACTCAACTTTCTTGAGTTCTTCTATTCTTCTTTTTCATTATGATCTCTTTTTCCCCTATCCTATTTTATTCCTGACATCTCTTCATTTCTCATATGTTGTACAAGTTGTGATTTTCCTCTTTGTACTTACTTCTCAGTTGGGCTTCTCCTGCTCATCAGAACCTCTCCGAACATCCTGCCCCCTGTCCACCTTTCTCCACTTATTCCCAAGAACAAGGAGCTTCCTGCCCTCTTTTCATCATTCTCCCTCCTCACTCTCTCTTTCAGTCCACCATGTGGTGATGCCATCACCTCCTCCTCCAACTCATCCTCCCCTGCGGGCTCCCTTCAGACTCCTGATCAGAGGGAGGGAGGGAAACTTTGGAACTCTACTCATCTTGTGATGTTGTACAGTTTCTTTTCTGAGCGGGTGACAGTAGGAGATCTTGGTGTGTGTTCATGTGTGTGTGAAAAGACAGCAGCAAAGAATAAGAGACAGATACAGTGGGGCTTCCTCTCTCAGGCTTTTCAGCAACAGGAGACGACAGCAATAGAAAGAAGAAGAGAAAAGACTAGTGAGAAAAAGTAAGAGAATGACAAACATAGATGTCAAAGACAGATCTAAAGTAAGCAAGAAGAAAGGGACAATATGTCAATAACTACCTGCCTAAGGTGTTTCCTTTGCTATGGTAATAAATACAAGCAGATTACATTTGCGTTTAGTGGCTGCTCAATTAGGGAGGCTTAAACCCAACACATCCACTCCCATCTCTAAACCAACACCATTTACCATCACTAAAAACCTGAGAGGGTTTTATGTAAATCTCCCAAATACCTACGCCCAATTAGTTCTACTTACAGCCACATTACTGTTTCAACAAACCGCTCACTCCCCTCTTTCCTTGCAGAGGGAACAGATGATTGTCATACTACATAATTCAGCTGCAAAATATGATCCAGCTGTTGGTCTAACAACTTTGCCCCCGGCTCTACTGCTTATGATTCAACTGGGACCCAATCATAGATGAAAAGCTCAGGTTCCCAGAGACGTTCAGAGGCTGTGAGGAATGAATTTGGTTTTTGTGCACTCTGCTTCAGAAACACAGCTTTACAACCATTGGGAATCTCAGCTGAGCCATAATTTGGACTAAGTGCTGAACGATGCTCCTTATCCAGCCATGCCTAAAGGCCAAATGCTGTGGGAGATTAGTATTATGAAATATTTATATTCTGCTGGTGGATATTTCGGACCTAAGAGTGTTGTTTTTCTTCGGGCTGCTAAATGCTGGAAAGAAAAAACAATAACTCTATTACTGGTTTATGGAAGGAAATACAATGTTTATTAACCAAATGGGACGATGTTTCATTATGTGATTATTATTGTGTGATTGTATGAAAACCGGGAATCTTTTTTGCATCACTTTATTTTTGCCTGTGGAACACTTGGTTGAAATGTTTAAGAGAAAGACGTTTGTTGTTTTTTCTTTTCATTTGAGGTTTAGT
Organism: Notothenia coriiceps; assembly: GCF_000735185.1. Classification (NCBI taxonomy): domain Eukaryota; kingdom Metazoa; phylum Chordata; class Actinopteri; order Perciformes; family Nototheniidae; genus Notothenia; species Notothenia coriiceps. The sequence continues at coordinate 488,103 of NW_011364586.1, forward strand.
GGAAGTGTATATGACTATTTAAGCCAGGTGTTCTCTGGGGCGAAGCAAACATTTGAGGCAGTTAAAAATGTTTGTTTTAACGGCTAGCAACAATAAGATCTCAAATATAACCCAACTTCTGCAAGTAGCATTCAAGCATTGGTTTAAATGCATCTGTTTTGCACTCTGAGAGAAGAAACTATACAATAGGCATTCTACAGTAAAGCAACATTACTTATGTTTGAGGGTAAAATGCAATTGCTTTTTTCTAACCAAGTAAAATAAGTGGGTTAAATAGGCATCATAACGTCTCTCGAGGTGAAGGCTGTAAATCTGAAGATATGTGGGAAGCATATTGTCACCTGTTGCATCTTAAGCCGCAGCTTAGCTTCAAGTGTCAATCATTGAGAATACGAGAGGAACAGTGAAGCTGCAATAATGTCCCAAAGCTCGCAAGCACGGACAAACATGTGCTGCTAGAGAAAACACATTAAGATCAATTCAGAGTGTAGATTGCTCAGCACTGATCGTAGCACTCTTACAAAAATGTACACCACAACTTTCCATAGAAAACCATTTTCTATGTGAAGAAAAATACTACTTTGGACAACAAATATAAAGACCTAATGCATAATATGAATCTGTGCAAAGAGGAAAGGTTGCAGTAATGCCACTGAGAGGGAGAGATGCAGCGCAGCATTCTATCAACAAATATCCATTTGCCCCTGTGAAACACCTACCTATTTAAAAAAGATTGGATTTTAGCAAGTCATACATCACAATTTGAGTGCACTCCAAATATATTCAACACCAATTTTCAAATCACTGGTTTGAGGTTTAGAGAAAATGGCAGCAGCCTCCGACTACAATTTGTCCACTCCTGAAGTCAGTGGCAATGCAACAATGAATCATTAAATCATGTGACACCGTTATTGCACGTGATGAAGACCCCGACGTTATTGCAAGCACACAGGTCAGCCACATACATGAACAATAAGTCATTAGTCTGGAAAAATCTATGCAAGGTTCACTTGCAGGTGAGGTGTAATCAGCGCCTTTTGTGCACCATCTCTTGTACAAGGCATGGATAATGAAATATCTATTCTGTAAGTGAAAACAGATGTCGCAGCATGCACTAATCTGTGGGAAAGCGACAACACAGTGCATCGCCTCCGCTGAAAGATGTTCATGTTTTTTAGAAAGACTTCTCATGTGAGTGATTTTATTTTTACCTTTAGCAAAAGACAGCTGGTGGATATTTACCCAAAACATCACGAAGACTCAAAGATTTGAAATGGGAAGCTCCAGAGGGAATTAAGTCCTTAAACACAGCAGTGTTTGAGCAACCGAAGGCACAACAAATAAAGAGAGGTGGGATAAAACAAATAGAGTAATCCCACTTCTGTTGCTCTCCATTGTCATAAACAGGCAGCAACACTGCCTTTGCCACCTACACACACACACACTCCAGTCAAGTTGCATTTGTCAGGAAAGCATGAGCTTTTATGCTGAAAGCTAAATAGCAAGATTTCATCACTCGCATGTCACTCCCCTAACGCTGTGCTGCTACTAATCCCATAATTAAAAGTGAAGAACTGTCTGCAGGATGTTTCATTCTACAAAGGACGGCAACAAGGCCTGTGCTTCACTTTTTTTGTAACCTCTGCAGGGACGTTACGCCCACAACACGCTGCCCCCGTCCATCTGTATACCTGGGGTTTGCTCCTGCTGTCATAATTGAGTTTTATTGAATATAATTGAACCTCGCAACCACACTGAAAGCCACTCGAAGGCTCACAAGTGGACTCGCTGCAGCAGTGCACCATCATTCAGAAAATTATTTACCTCTACAGACAGTGGTGGAAAAAACTTCTTAGAGTAGAACTATGAAAAACACTGTGTGAAGTGGCTTTCATTCTCGTGAAGCAGCATGAGCTTTCGTGGGGGCGTCACACATCTCCCAAAAAGCCAGCATGGAGAGGCTGTTTAGCTTCAAACTAAAATAAACAATAAACTACAGTAGACTTTCCAGAAAATAAATAAACTCGAATTCCAAATATAAGAATTGTGATCATGCAATTGACTGTTAAAAATAAGGTGTCAAAATGTATGTGCCAACAATAAGTGAAATAATTTGATCTATTATGTTTAAATATTACATCTAATAATGTGGTCGGACCTGTGGTAGTGAATGGTGTCAATCATTCATAAATTGGTGCCCATCATATATATACTATTAGATTACACAAGTATATTAAACATTTTAAATTTATTTTTAGGTTTAGTTATTAGGCAATGCCACATCACATTTTTTGAAACAAATGCATTACTATGGAAACAGCATTTTATGTGAAGGCTGTTAAGAATAAAGCTAATCTCAACAATGTTCTTTGTTAGAAATCAGATAACGCATGACCATTTCTAATTAAGTTATCAAATAACTTTACTGGAGTAAAAATGTAAATATTTCCCTCTGAATTGTAGTGGAGTAGAAGAATAAATAAAGTGGCCTTAGATGGAACAACTCATCTCAATATTATACAGCAGTAGCATACATAGACTAAGCAAACACATATTGATGCATAAACTACCAACATCTTTTTAGCTGATGTTGGATCAGGTCAGACAGTGATCACCCACGTTGGCGCCTATTGACATTGAAACCACAACCAAGTCTTAGTAGCTGAAAAACAATCCACATTTCCACATTTAATAACAAAAAAGAGCAATCAAGGAATATAATAACGCTAACACTGCTCAGAAATAGCAAGCGGAAACACTAAGAACAAACAAATAATAAATCACACCTTCAGAAGTGTGCTGAAAAAGACCAGTGAGTGACAGGACAATAAAATGAGAATAGGAGCAGAAAACAGCAGGGAGACAGTTTAATTGCACAGCCCTTTATCTGCATGAACACATTCACCATAATGGCAGAATATATATATAATTTAAAACAGAATGAACCCCAACAGTATGGGTAACTCGGCGCGGCACACCCAAATATCACCGCCTGACCAATTTCATTACACGGTGCAGCAGTAGTCTTAAAGTCCTGACCGAACATAATGTTCCCCTCAAAGAGCCTCAGAGGAACGAACAAAGAGAACATTTGTACAGGGGGACCTTTCAGCGTGTCGACACTACTCCTCCTAAACCTTACAGACCACCCTGCCGCTCCTCACAACTTGAACACATTAAACAGTGGCATGCTGCAGAATTTGGAAAAAATAGGTAATTATTTTTGAGTGATATTGCAATTGTGATCTGATTCACATAAGAGGGATTGATCATTTGACTACCATTCTTCTTATTATCTTTAAAAAATATGGAATCTGCACCCGTCTGTAGTAATGATTTGTATGCCATATCTCTGCAGCCTCAACAAAACTGCCTACCCAATAGAATTGAACACATATATAACAAAAATAGTGTTTCCAGCGATTTTAATATTGCACTAGGCCATGTAAAGATAATGATTAATTGTGCAGCGCTAGTCAGCTAAAGCATATAATTACTGCTCTGTGCCTACTTTGACATATATGGCAAACAATGGCTGCCAACGTAATCTCTCAAAATGTAAAGATGGAAACGCAATCGATATTTTATTCAATATTGTGATATAAGATTCATTATCATCAAGGATTTGGCTGATGGACTGAGATACATCTTTAATGTCAACCACAAAGGGATTAAGATGAGTCAACCTCTAAGAAGAATAATAAGATACATTTGCACTAGTAATACTTCGAAAAACTGGCTTTTAATAATCAGACACCTCTGAGAAAGTTGACAAAAAGGGAGGTCCTACAGTAAAGGTATGCACCATTTCACTTCTAACTACATTTGACATGCACCATTGTATCACTTGCACTCTCTTTCTTATTATAGTGTATGTTCCATTGTTGGCTGGGAATTAAGATGTTCACTGCCAACAACTACACTGAAGCTGTTTCAGTTCTGATGCCAATGCAGACAGGGATACCTGAGCTTTGGGAATCAAACACATACGGATATAAATGTACCCGCACCACTAGAAACGTTTGCTTTGCAGTGAAAGTGTGGAATAAATCCAAACAGCTGACATGTTTGTTGTAAACTACCACCATGTAATTGGATCTAAACATAGAATGGTATTGAATAAATCAGCCACACTGTCACCATCACCGGATCCATCTATGTGAGACACAGCATCGGCCAGATATCTGATATCTGTATCATCTGTGAATCACCAACTGTAAGTCTTATTCATGGCAGTGATCCCATTTAAATCGCTTGTATCTGAGGGTAAAATGCTGCTGCTACTACTGGACTCTTGAGCATTACAGAAAGCAAAAATATGGTCTGAAAAGTAACCTTTTATTCCATATCTGGACATTAGAAATGTCAACAGAAGGCAGATTTAAATGGCACGAGTGAAAGGCACCAGGTTGTATCGTACTATTCATAATATTGTGGCGTGGTTTCATATGTGCGTGAAATGTGTTTTACGTGTTAATGACAGCATCCTTAATAAAATAAGATCAATAAGTGCAAGTCAAGAGTTTGTTATTCTTCATAACTTCTACATGAGTGGGTTTTCCCCTGCTCCAGAAGGGAGAAGTATATGAGAAACGCAGAAACTAAGAAAGAAAAACGTTTGGGTTAAGATCCAAGATGAGGGAGGGGATGAGGAGAGAAGACAGGATTATCAGATGAGGAAGATAAACAAATAAAGGTTGCAGTAAACATTTGACTCCATCCCTCTCCTCGCTGTCACCACCCCCACCATCTCCCTCCTCAAAGCTTTGTTTTCTCTGCAGCAGCATTAAGCTCCAATTCCTCGTCTGCTCAAAATGAGACAAATCCCCTTATTCTCCACTGAGAACACACACTCTTTTACTTAGACACAAAGACCTGGAAACACACACCTGATTACTTAAATCAGTGAGAATAAAAAGTCTGGATTCTCCAAACAATCCGCACCCGCTTTTCCATCGATCTGAACACAATTTATGCATCCTCTCTTTCTCTCCCGCTGCCTTCCACGCCTCAGCCCCTCCCTCGCTGCAGTTTCTTCAATAGCAGCAGCTACATTACTGACTGAAATGCAAACTGCCAATCCCATCTAATCACGGAGAAACGCAGATAAGAAAACGCAGCGCTGCCTTTAGAGATCCTAGATCCATCTTCATTTCTTATCAAACCCCTCAGCACTCGGGCTTATCTCATTGTGTGTGCACTGTCAGACGTGTGAACACAACAAACTGTTATCCCACTTTTTAATGTTTGTTCGGAGAGCCGGCTGAGATTGGGAGCCCTGCACCTGATTCGGTTTTAATTGACAATTAATGAATCCAGACATTAGCTGCTCCAAACACCTGGCAGAGGGCAAGCCATAATTAAACTCATTAGAATGAGAAAGGAGACTTTTGTTCTCAATCAGCAATTAAAAGCAGCTAAAACAGAAGGCACTCTACCAAATAAATGTCTCTTCATCCCTTCTCTTCTTGAAGCACTTTTAACTATTAAATTAATAGCACTCTTCTTCTTGTTTAAAGGCCTTCTTTCCCTCTACTGTGTTTTTGTAAGTTCTTTAACCTTCATTTTCGCCCGTTGTTCTTTGTTTCCCCCCTCTATACTGACCTGCAAATTAGTATTTTAAATGCAGTCCAAGAAGCTCAAATCGTTATCCTTCTTTCTAGAAGTAAACAAGTCCTGAAAGAATTCCTCTAACTTTGGACGTTCTTGGTTTCTTAAGCTGGGCTTTTCATGTCCAAATGAGTATTCTTCCACTTAGTATGAGCCGATGTGCTTCGTATTGAACACCAGAATCATTGAGTCTATCGGCTCATCCGAGTGGAAACGTCTTGTTTGATTTGTTGAGGGCCCATTGCCAACCAAATCAACAGATGAGGATTTTTTTTCTGAAGTGTCTGGCAAATAATGGTATTTATTATTCAGGCACAACAGTTGATTGATGAATACATCAGACTCACTGTGTACTTGTTCCCAAACTGCCACACATCTCAATCCATTGTTGCTTAGTCCAAAAAAGAGAAACGCACTGAAATAGTCCAGCATGTCTCCACTGTATTTTAATTAGATCATATCAATCCATTGAAATGATGTGTTCCAGTCTGCTGACAGGAGAGCAGTACTTATTCAATTATCTCCTGAAGGATGATTTAAGTCCTTTGACAGACAGCTAGAAGTGAAAAACACTTCAGACCATTTTGGGGAACATTTTCCATTTTATACTTTAGGTATTCACCTAATATTCTTATCCAGAGCCACTTGGAGTGAAGGCAGAGGTAGAATAAGCTTTCGGCTCGCCAACACTGCCAGAACATTTTAAAATGGAGGTAGACGGGAGACTTTCTAAAAAGAAGTTAAGAGCAAATTAGAGTGAGCTGAGGTGGAAGACGTGCAGAGAGAAAATGATTTAGCATAGAGAAGGTGATCTGAGGTACTTCTTCAAGGTTTTTCAGCTTAGAACTGAGGATGGGGAAGGCCTTTCTGACCAGTCATTCCACTTTTGCTGATTCATTGTTCCCCACAGGCCTTCTCATGTGTATAGCCTTCTGAAGTTCATCATTGTAAATAATCCAGTGCTAAACTCTGTGTACTGTTCCACATTGCCTTTAACACAGCGCACTCCTCTGAGGCTCTAGGAGGGAACTAACTTTTCTAACAAATACGTTTTTTGATCAAAGTGCTGCTCAAAAGGCTCTCTAAAAACAGACCATTTGCACAGCAGGAAACAAAACCACAGCAAACATGCTGCAGAATATATAATGTAAATAGTTTGCAATAATAAATAAATAATTGCAGTAATTTGTGAGAATATTTAATGGAGGAATCTAAGTGGAATTAGTTTACGTATGATCTGTTTAGCATGTTCTTACTTGCCTGAGGAAAAGCTCTTTGAAACCTACACTGTTAAGTCAAAGTTGACATATTCAGCCAAAATGTTGTCTAATAATAACAAAACCGTTTTAAACTATGAAGCCTCAAATGCAGGGAGAGAGACCTTTCTTCTTCCCCTCTCTCCCTTCATATCGACCCAGCAGTCTGGACTTTGTGATGAAATGGCACTCTGAACGGCTTTGTCCAAGACGGCTGTAAACATGTCACATCTGCCGGCCTCGTGGCTCCGCCGGGCCCCAAAGAGCCCGCTGTAAATGTCTCAACTGGAGGGCTGTAATGGACAAGGCCTTTTTACAGCCAACAAGAACATCAAACAATATTGTAGCTCAAAAATCACAATCTATATAACATATCTAATGTAATGTGTCACTTTCTTCTGTTCCCTTCAAACCTATATATGCAAAATCGTAGAGGTTCTGGAAAAGAGTGTGCATACATGCTTATATATGCATACTCACTGTACTTGCAAGGCCGCCATGAGCTTAGCACTGTCAGGATTGAAAGGCAGAACAACAATAGTAGAAGGGAAATCAGTGAGATTGTATGTTTTGATGAACTGTACAGAACCGTTAGCAAAGCATACATAATTTAGCTTTACCAGCCGAAACAGACATTCAGAGCATTGCAGAAACAGTGCAGGCTTCTAATGGAATTTTCTATCAGGGAGAGCTCGGTAAGAGCAGGTATACCTCAGGCTCAGTCTGAGAAAAGAAAACCCGTTAACATTAAAACTGTCAGTGCTACCGGGTTTCCAGATGTTGCAACGGAAACAAGCAAACCCAGCTGTCAAATAACCAGCGCGGCTCATAAGGAGGTGTGTGATGGCGTTTTTAGTGTATAAAAGACCTCCAGCTCCGGAGTTGCTGGTACATAAAAACAGAAAACCACTTGGCTTTTAATGAGCAGAATTGGCAGCCCTGACAGATCGTGTTTGCCTCCAAGGTCTCGCCGCATTTTTAAGACATTTGAAAAAGCAGATGCATTCACAGATGAATTCACAGGTGTAGTCATCACATTTTACTGAACGTAACAATAAACTACTGCTGCATTTACTGCTGCCCTCAAGATGAACTGTTTGGAAAGCATCTTGTTCTCTCAGAGCGGAATAATCAGGCGGGAGGAATGGAGGTCCACGTTCTATAATGCCCGTTCAATTAGACCGGAAAATGCCTGAGAAAAGAAAGGCCACTGCAGTTTAAATGTGTATATACACGCCAATGTGCTGCTGACAGCTTGACTTCCCATCATGGGCTACATTACTAACAAGACACTGGAATTTGTAAATCTCTCGTTCAATAAAAAGCATTTACAAAGCCATTCAAAGCCCCCTTTTCTCTAAAAACTCAAAAATAAAGCACTCAGGGAATAAACATCTAAGAGAATGGGTGCATCAATTATTCGTAATGATGAGCCTCATTTGTTTATTTTAAATTAACACAATCTACAAGAGTGACCTTAGAAACCCTGATGGGGATGTGTTTTGTCCAATGTACTCCAACAAAAAACACTATTTGTTGTTAACACTAATATATGATCAGTGTTGGGGAAGCTCATTTATATGTATAACCTTGAAGGCTACCAATGACTTAACGAGAAGAAGTTGAAAGCCAGCAAAAAGAAAAGACCCTTGGGTTGAATCTAGGTGGGTTAACTGAAGGTACTCACAGAAAGTACTTCAAACTGAAAAATATACATGATCAAATTCACGATGTATATGTGCATATGATACAAAATGAATATGAATCACATGCCAGCAAAAAATGCACTAATTTGAGTTGATATGAATAACTGTCCACTTGTTCGCATATAAACCAGACCAAAAAATACAAAACAGGAATGCAAAATGTTTAACTTTCCGTTTTTAAGCCTGTATATCAGACATGAGCAGTGGTATATATAAAATGTCCTTATATGAGCCAAAAAGTATTCGTAGTTTTAGGAGTTAACAACTTAATAATGGCCAAAAAGTGATTTACTAATGCAACACTATTCAACTATAAATGCAGTTAAACTACCAGCATGCTCCTTCAAAATGTATTTGAACTACTTTTTTAAGTTCATGTAGTTCAAAACTCCACAACAATGAGAATGGACGTGTTTATTGTGTTGTAGGCAGATTGTCTTAATATCTGCGGGTGTGTGATAGATAATTACGGCCTTAAACCTTCCATTGTATTTGAATATGTCAATTAATCAGTGTGTACCGACCATTAATTAAAAACTCCCCTTCCCCCTGGACCCTTCTCCTCAGTGCAGAGTGTGTTGAACCATGTTTGCATTTAAATGCACATCACAGCTGTAGGATCTCATTATTCCTGACTGGATATGAACCTGCACAGCAACACTTCTCATGTTCAAATACCATATTTCACTTTTTAACAAACATGTCCAGCTGTGAATTAAGAAACAGGTAATGAAAAGTGTTCTTTCCGCCCTCAGCTATCTGTGGAGGTTGTGGCAGCGTAGGTATGAACTTAATTTAGGCACATTCTGTCTTCTTCACCGGTTCTCTGACTGAGCCCGAGGTCAGCGCCGCTCCTGAGAGTTCACTGGTCATTAACTTTCACTTTATGAACATGTTAATGTTCAATCAAATAGTGCTTCGAGGCATCATGCCACGGAAGATTACTGATAGAAATTGCATGTTGTGTCTACATGTTGACTGTATTTCCATTTTACAGGTGCTGTGTGTGTTGGATAATCTGCCGCCGAGCCTCAGGCCAAACCTGTTCTTTCCTCTCTCTGGTTTTCATTTGCTACCTACACATTGCAATTTTTTATTATTACTCATCCTCTACTACTTTCCCAGCCATTCAAGGTTTCATATTTTAAAGTAATTCAGCAGGGTGATTTTTTAATTCCTCGCCTACATCATCTCTACAGATGAAAACATGGGTGCATGAGTCTGTTTTGTTGTTGTTTTTGAGCAGACATTCTCCACCCTAGTGTGACTCTACAATGAAGTGAACTGCAGTTGACCTCAGATGCCATGACAGATAGCCTATCTCTACTGAAGATACACACCTAATCAGATTTCACACCAGCACGGTCATTGCCCGTTTCAAACCCTTACTCTGCTCATTAAATGAATATTCACACAGACACCCAGAGCAGATAGAGGGAGGGGGGGGGCTGAGAGTGAGTGTGTGTGATTGTTTTTCACAGCTAAACTTGATGTGCTACTGTGCAGACAAGATGACAGATTGAAGAAAAAAGACGTCAGAGGGGTCGTTAAGAAATAAAGAAGAAGGAAGGAATGATACAGCGCGCATGAGAACTAGTATGATAAAGAAAGATTTGGGGAAAGAAAACGAAGGACAGATAAAGGGAAAAAAGAAAGAATTGAGTGGATCAGGAAAAGAGGAAACAAAAGTCTTCTGCTCTGAAGTTTCACTAAGAATGAAAACCCACTGAATCAGCTGTGAAAAAGGAAATTTGTAACACTTGTAATGATTTTTCTGCATCTCATATCCATATCTACTAGTTTTTTTATTCACAGAATAACCTGTCCTTGAATATTTACTTGACTGCTAACTAAGTGAGAAATAAAAAAACGGAATGAAAGTAGGTGATGAAAAGCTTCCGATTCACATTTTTCTTTTGCAAAGTTTCACTAAGTCCCATTCAAATGGACACTTCCATTCTCTCCCCATTCCAACTTCCTCTCTGCAGTTTCTCCAGCACCATCTTTCTTCTCTCCATCCTCCCTCCCTCTCTGCCTCCCACCCCCTCCTCCCCCCCCCCTCGCTTCGTCACAGCAGATTTCGGGCCGTTTAATCCTGATTATGGCTTCAAAGTCCCAGTTGACACCGAGCAGCTCCAACTTGCTGTGTTGGAGATAGTGTGAGCGAGAGGCCCGATTCTGGCTATAAGCACATCTGTCTTGTGTCTGTCGGTTTTTGGCTGCCAGACAATGTGCTTGTGTTGACATGACGTTTTAGCGAGAGTGCGTGTTTGAGACATTCTTAAGCTGGAGTGGCAGTTTCAGTCGCTAAATCGTGTTCGGGTGAATGTGTGAGATTGTTTACCCCACAAAACAGCTGTTTTATGGGTGATTGCTTGGGCATTGTGGGTAAGTGTTGCAGTGAATAGCTTATTGCTGAGTGGCTGTGTACTGCCAGGCTCCACGCTCTCTGTCATCTTAACAACTTCGCCCTTCTTCACAAATTATCTCCTCTGGACTCTTTTTGTCCTCTTTTCACCTGACAAAACCACTTTGCCTGAAGTCGTGAAACTCACTGTTGAATGTTGTAAAATGGACAGCTCAAATTTTTAACAGTAAATAAATGGAGTAAACAGTAAATGGAGTGCATTTATAAAGGCTGGCATAACACATAACACTTTGAAGAGTTGTTGAAAAGTGGGGTTTGTTTCAACATTTATAGGCTCCAAGTGCTCCAATCAATTGTGCACCATGGCAATTTACAAGCATCTCCTGAAAAACCCACCTCTATGATGTCAGTCAAATTCAAAGATATGTCCGAAAAATGTACAGTATCAATATGTGTCCATTAGAAGAGTGAGGAAATTCAAATTAAAAAAGGGGTTTACCACTAATTACAAGCACAGATATAGTTTAAATTGACTAATACATCATCAATCTGATCATTTCTGACATTAATACTTGTCTTGTGTATTGGATTACTTTGTCAGGTAATCATTTCGTTTTGTCCATCATGCACAAGGCATAGAACATTAACATGACACTCTTCAACGAACAAAAGAGACCCAATCTGCTTGTTCCAAAGTGATTACAGCACTTTTTTTTTTTTTAGGGAGAGGAAGCTGCTTATTAAAATGGATGAAAAGTGTTTTGTACTACATTGCAATCTATTCAGTGAGGAGCAGTCGTGCAGTACATAGAGTCAGTGAAGTATGAAAAACTGAGATTTCTCGGTATGCATCTGACATTTTAATGGATTTACGGCTTTCAATTTCGGCAATTTACATCAGACTTTGTTAGTCTCGTATAACTGTAGACTTTTTAAGGAGTCTTCCTCTCTGCACACATAAATAAACATGTGGTTAAGATCTCCACCTGTCACTTTGATTTCACATCATTGTCAACTGTTTTTAACTACTACTTTCTCAAATCTTTGCTCGTCTCACTTTTCATTTATCTACTCTAATCTTCTTCAATCCTCAGCCAAACATTACCTTTCCTTTCATTGGTACATCCCACTGTCAACCCCCAAAGACTTCCACTCGTATGTGTTCACTCTCACCAATTGGATTAACATGCTCTTGATCTTTTATTCAATTTCCTAAAAACAAGGATTTTCCAGGGCTTGTTTACACACACACACACACACACACACACACACACACACACACACACACACACACACACACACACACACACACACGTACTACGTACGTACGTACGTAGTACGTACGTACGTACGTACGTACGTACGTACTACGTACTACTACTACTCTACGTACTACTACTACTACACACACACACACACACACACACACACACACACTACACACACTACACACACACACACACACACTACACTACTACACTACTACGTACTACTACTACTACTACTACTACTACTACTACTACTACTACTACTACTACACACACACACACACACACACACACACACACACACACACACACACACACACACACACACACACACACACACACACACACACACACACACACACACACAGAGATAATTACAAGACTGTTTGTGTGATTAAGTACCGTGCAAGTGGCTGTTAGAGGTGTGAAATGAAGGAGAGATAGACTGATGACCCGAGGCCCCCTGAGACACATATTAGTGTGTGTCCGTGTGTGTGAAATAAGAGTGTGTGTTGTCAGAGTGTGTCTAAACCCTATATCCCTCCCACTGATAAATCAGAGATGAAATGGATTTCCTGCCTCTCTCCTCCTCTTTGTAAATGCTGAGTGAATGATCCTGGATCAGTGTGTCTAAGTTGCAACATGATGCAAAGGTTATAGGAGGATAACTCTGGATCAGGGGGAGGAAGGACTCATCCTGTTACTACTGCAGGTTAACACTGATGTTGCTGCAAATAGACTGATTGGACTGCTTTATGTATGTTTTATTAGTATTGTTATTACTTTTATAGCCCAGTTTGCAATAATGTGTGATGTGCAATAACACAAACTCTTCAGAAGTTGTGCATGTTGCTTTAAAAGCCTTAAAAATACATTAGTAGTGCGTTGGCCTGTTGCTATACTCAAACTAATTGCTTGATATCACTATGAACCATTTTCTTCATTCACACGCCATTGTCTTGCTTCTCTTTATTTGAAGAAACTTAGAGAGAAAAAACAAAAAATAGATTTATGAAGTCCTAACTCATCATTTGTATTGTTTAGTTGTGATCTTAATTTAAATGCAACTAGTATTCAGCGCTTGTATTAGACAATAATTTGTTGATTCGACCATGTTATCAATACAATATTCGACAGAAATCAGGACAAAAAAATAATCCGTGTGAGTGAATGGTAACCGGAGGGATGTGAGAACGGAGAGATCCACGAGAGAACTAAAAAGACAAGTTAACTCATGAAGGGAGACAGAGCTCAGAAACAGAATTGGGGAGTTGTTTACTTGGCCGATAGAAACAGAAAGGAAAAAAGGGTTAGGCATGGCAGTACAGGCCCTGGGAAATGGAGAGCTTGGCCGGACAGACGTGTTCACAAATCTACCCTGACACAGGTTAACAAACTCACAGGCACTCTGGAGGCCAGGTAAACAGGAAGTGAGGATGGATCACTGATGCCTTTATATCACAAACACAGCTGAGTCAATACGGCACTATCTTAACTGGCACAGAAAGAAGAGAAAGTGAATCTGCTGACTATCAATGTGTTTAAGAGATATGAGAGTTGATTTATTTCGGTCATTATTTCCCCATACTGAACGATTAGCTTTACTGATAACTGCACAGTCATATGCACTCTCAGTATCCAGCTCGCTTATCTACAAAGAAAAACTCAAATGTTTCTTACATGCTGATATCAGCTGTACTGTATGAACGTACTTGTTGTGATCTTTGCTATTAAGAACAACGATTAGAAAACAAAAAAGAAAGACTCTCCAGCTCCAAGAGGAAGAGGAAGGTAGGAAGGAAGTAGGGTTGCACAATTAATCAAAAATATTATCGAAATTGTAATATGTGCAATATTACATTACATGTCACTTGTTAGACGCTTTTATCCAAAGAGACTTACATACTCTCAATACTGTGGACACAGCCACATGCTGACTGCAGTGGGGAATGAACCAGTGCTCCCCTGATCTGACAGCACACTAACCCACTGAGCCACAGCCTCCCTGTATCCTTTCCCAATAACCAAATTCCATGAACATAATATTTGGTCAAAAGAGTGTGAAAATATAATCTGGAGCTGCAAAGCAGTACAGGCTTTGTACACAAAGGTAGAGGATATTCATTTTTTTTGATTATTTTCTACTCAGCAGGAAGCTATTGCAACACGCCAAACACCATTTGATTAAAGACCATCGTTCTAAATTAAAATATCTCTAATCAAAAGCAGCCACTTTGAACTCGTCCAAAACATGCCTTAATAATGATGTCCGACAGAGGTGCTTAGAACTACAGATCTTACTCGCAACGAGCAGGACAGTGTGTGGTGATCTTAGGCTGGAAACTAGCCTGTGATCTGACAAGCCATCACCAAGCGAAACATTACAGCTTCTTCAAAGAGCCTCTCATGATGGGAATCATCCCTCTCACCAACTGATGGGTCCAACAACCCAAGGTCACATCAAACTCTCACATGAGGTGTAAAGATAAACAGCGATGAAACCACACCGCCGAAAGCACAGCCCCTCGTGATGCAAAAATAACTTCTAAAGCAACAAACTGTGAAGAGTCTATCATTCATTCACACACACACACACACACACACACACACACACACACACACACACACACA